>NC_056729.1:992500-1145971 GCF_019279795.1 Protopterus annectens
AAATGCAATGTGGGAAAGTAATAGTTTTATTGCAATAACTAGTAAGAAAATAACATGATGCAGGCACAGTTACTGCACTTTGTATGCAGTCTTTAGCTTCCTGTATTTTTATTTTATATTTACAGTTGTTTATCATTTTAGAGAAGGTTGAGTTAACAGCCACTCTGACTTGCTTGGGCAAGACAGCACACTTAGGCTGGGGAGTGGAGTCATGACAAACATAAGAAGGTATAAATTTAATGCAGAAACTGAGTAGTGAATTGGAGGGGGGGGGTTCTCTAGCAGCTGACATCCTAGCAGATCTGAGCATGGCAGTGGTCTTTCTGGCACTGCAAAATGTATGTTCCTACTATATATATAGTCGGATAAGTGAGTTATTAAAAATAATGTGTTAAGAGCCAGGTTAGAACCTAGTGGAACAAAGATAGAGTAAGTGAATGGTGTTCAGATAACAATCATTAATTATGTTTATTCCTTACAGCTCAGGAAACAGTGTGGCTTTTTGGCCACTTTTAAATGTACTGGGCACAGAAAGGAATCCAGGCAAGAGTAGGTGGCAAAAAAATGAGCTGGATTTGGTATAAGTTAAGTTGTGCTATGGAGACATGGCATGAGGTGGAAGCAAGGGGTGCCAATGGTGGAACATAATACTGAAGGAAGTTCCAATGCCTGACTGTATCCAGCTGTATCTGGGCCAGTGGTGCAACATAATACTGAAAGAAGTTCCAATGCCTGACTGTATCCAGCTGTATCTGGGCCAGTGGTGGAACATAATACTGAAGGAAGTTCCAATGCCTGACTGTATCTAGCTGTATCTGGGCCAGTGGTGCAACATAATACTGAAGGAAGTTCCAATGCATGACTGTATCTAGCTGTATCTGGGCCAGTGGTGCAACATAATACTGAAGGAAGTTCCAATGCCTGACTGTATCTAGCTGTATCTGGGCCAGTGGTGGAACATAATACTGAAGGAAGTTCCAATGCCTGACTGTATCCAGCTGTATCTGGGCCAGTGGTGGAACATAATACTGAAGGAAATTCCAATGCCTGACTGTATCCAGCTGTATCTGGGCCAGTGGTGCAACATAATACTGAAGGAAGCTCCAATGCCTGACTGTATCCAGCTGTATCTGGGCCAGTGATGGAACATAATACTGAAGGAAGTTCCAATGCCTGACTGTATCTAGCTGTATCTGGGCCAGTGGTGGAACATAATACTGAAGGAAGTTCCAATGCCTGACTGTATCCAGCTGTATCTGGGCCAGTGGTGGAACATAATACTGAAGGAAGTTCCAATGCCTGACTGTATCCAGCTGTATCTGGGCCAGTGGTGCAACATAATACTGAAGGAAGTTCCAATGCCTGACTGTATCTAGCTGTATCTGGGCCAGTGGTGACCCATAATACTGAAGGAAGTTCCAATGCCTGACTGTATCCAGCTGTATCTGGGCCAGTGGTGCAACATAATACTGAAGGAAGTTCCAATGCCTGACTGTATCCAGCTGTATCTGGGCCAGTGGTGCAACATAATACTGAAGGAAGTTCCAATGCCTGACTGTATCCAGCTGTATCTGGGCCAGTGGTGCAACATAATACTGAAGGAAGTTCCAATGCCTGAGTGTATCTAGCTGCATCTGGGCCAGTGGTGCAACATAATACTGAAGGAAGTTCCAATGCCTGACTGTATCTAGCTGTATCTGGGCCAGTGGTGGAACTTAATACTGAAGGAAGTTCCAATGCCTGACTGTATCCAGCTGTATCTGGGCCAGTGGTGGAACATAATACTGAAGGAAGTTCCAATGCCTGACTGTATCTAGCTGTATCTGGGCCAGTGGTACAACATAATACTGAAGGAAGTTCCAATGCCTGACTGTATCTAGCTGTATCTGGGCCAGTGGTGGAACATAATACTGAAGGAAGTTCCAATGCCTGACTGTATCCAGCTGTATCTGGGCCAGTGGTGGAACATAATACTGAAGGAAGTTCCAATGCCTGACTGTATCCAGCTGTATCTGGGCCAGTGGTGGAACATAATACTGAAGGAAGTTCCAATGCCTGACTGTATCTAGCTGTATCTGGGCCAGTGGTGCAACATAATACTGAAGGAAGTTCCAATGCCTGACTGTATCTAGCTGTATCTGGGCCAGTGGTGGAACATAATACTGAAGGAAGTTCCAATGCCTGACTGTATCCAGCTGTATCTGGGCCAGTGGTGGAACATAATACTGAAGGAAGTTCCAATGCCTGACTGTATCCAGCTGTATCTGGGCCAGTGGTGGAACATAATACTGAAGGAAGTTCCAATGCCTGACTGTATCTAGCTGTATCTGGGCCAGTGGTGGAACATAATACTGAAGGAAGTTCCAATGCCTGACTGTATCCAGCTGTATCTGGGCCAGTGGTGGAACATAATACTGAAGGAAGATCCAATGCCTGACTGTATCCAGCTGTATCTGGTCCAGTGGTGCAACATAATACTGAAGGAAGTTCCAATGCCTGACTGTATCCAGCTGTATCTGGGCCAGTGGTGCAACATAATACTGAAGGAAGTTCCAATGCCTGACTGTATCCAGCTGTATCTGGGCCAGTGGTGCAACATAATACTGAAGGAAGTTCCAATGCCTGACTGTATCCAGCTGTATCTGGGCCAGTGGTGCAAAATAATACTGAAGGAAGTTCCAATGCCTGACTCTATCTAGCTGTATCTGGGCCAGTGGTGTATCTAATGGAATATAGGGTGAAAGAAACCAAAAACCAGGAAATCATTTCTATCTAAAATAGATGTATTCAAAGACATATTTCTGTGTAAAACAGGTTCTGATGAAGGCCTGAATTCTGATTTTAGAAGGACAAAAGTGTTTAACATGTATTTATTTAATGTTTTTACACTTGGAACACTGTGGGGGTGGGGGGATTCAATAAAGCCTACACAATTGTTTTTTACATGTAGGTATTATGTCACAATGGTTACACAGATGGAAACATACTGAGATTCAGTAAGTGCTGCTGAGCAGCATGCATGCATGTGCAAAGAGGGAAAATTCCATGGCAAATCACCTCATAAGCAGGTGAATCTCATGCAAATGAGGCACGTAGAGTGATCCAACAAGCAGAAAGGCATATGTTCAGACCCTGTGTTAGTGTCCATAGTGTATGCAGAAAAATTCCATGTACAGGAGTCTAGACAGACAAAACTGGGTGTAAAACTGTAGAAACATGGGCATAAAACTCCTAAAAATGTTATACTGCATCTACATATGAGCAAAACTATTATTCTGGATGTCAGAAAAATTAAGGGAATAAGTTAAATTAATAACTTTTTTTTAATAATCTCAGCATGTTTACACTACGATCCACAGTGGGCAAACATATGTAATAGAAAAAATTGGGAAAAAAAAAGAATTTTATAAAATGTGGCAGAAATGTTTTATAGGACCTTACATGGGGTCTCGAAAATGGTGCATTGCTACTGTTGCTAAGGTGATAGGGCTATGAAGCATGTAGTTTCCAGGCTATTAGCAAATGAGTAATATGTCCTAAAATTATAGTACTAGCAGAAGGTGTGTGCGTGCACCACATACTGTGATCTGCAGTATGTACCATTATATAGGTAAGTGTGCACACCTTCATACAGCCAACATGCACTATGTGTGTGCCTTATCATGTCCTGTACACACTGATTGGAAGTGGTTCTAGCCTCAATGTAGTCATGTGTTTGTGTGAGCCTGTTAGAGCATTGTACAACATGTTATGGAACCATAAGATGTATCAATTGAACACAGAAATTACTATAGCCTTCAACTGTCCCTAATTGGAAAGATGTTGATGCATTCACTGTTGTACAACCAATACTGACAGGTTTGGGACATGCATCCCAGACTGACACTGGTATACTGAATGTGGCAGTCATCACAGCTATCATTGTGTGCAATGGCAGCCTTGCCATGTCACTACACAGGCATATCATGCAACTGTAGCAGCCACACAGGTCCCAAGGTACACCAGTACACATTGTAAGGTCATGTCCTATGGAGTCCATGTCAGGACCATACATGTGTAGTCTGTCTCTGAAATGCTTTAGAGGGGGTGTGTATGGATCCATACAAAGAGGGGTTAGTTCCCACTGTGTACCTCCCATGTATCCATGACAGGACTAATACATGTGTCACCTGTGCTACACACCAACATCAGTGTGATATGCAAAGTACATGCTGGTGAGACAAGTATGTAACACATGCCATACACCCTACATGAAACAGGCCTCCCATGCCTGTCACACAGACATCTTCTGTGACACACATCATGCACAGGTTACACATTGGGATGCAGAACACAACAATCATAACTGTTGCCGGGCAACTGCTGGTACTAGAGACAGGATATATGTAGATGTGTCATCTCCATCAAAGCCCTGGTGGCACTTATGAAGGGTAGCACATCTTCTCACAGATTAGGGATGCATGAGTATGCTGAATGCCAACATTGTCCTTGTTAGCCTATTATACACATATGAACCTATGGAACCATGAAGTTATAGTGTTGTACCTTGCTGATGGCATAGGTCTACTGTGCTGACATGACATCCTGTGCTGCTTTATTTCTGCTCTGTATTTATAAATTATCTCAACAGATTCCTGTAACAGAAACATAAACAAGCCTGTGTCACACCTGTTATTGTGTAACTATACAGTCAAGTCAACAACACAACATACAACATAAAGACCACATAAGGTACACAAATGTATGTGGCATACTAATTTCAAATGCCAGCATTGAGTATCTCTCATTAACCACTACAAGTGGCATGGTGAACCAGCACTGCAATATGGAAGTACATGTTAAGTAATATAGTCACCCTGTGCATCAGACCCATAGCTTCATTTCACTGCATTGTTGTCAAGGATGACAGAGATGTGACACAGGTATCATCACTTGCACAGGGTGTTGTGTGGGGATGCAGGAGGCCTAGGCTGGCCCAAATGGTAGACAGCATGTGTGTGAGTCAGGGGGGAGCATGTAAGATGGACCACAGAGAGATGCTGTGTATGTCTGTAGGTGACCTGCATTTGACAGTGGTGTGTGAGTATGTGCATGTACAACAGTCAAGATCAGTGTTAGCCCTATATGTGTTTATGTTGGACAGCTTTATAGGTTCATAAAATCATAGGTACATTCTAGGCTATCTGCCCAAAGGCAATTATAAGCCTAGCCGGAATGTGTTCGCTTTCGCCATCCCCTTAGATTAGTTTCCTGTGCCTTTGTCCAGCAGAGCCATTGAAGTGATCCCTGGGGTAAACTTTCTGTTTCCCATCCACTCGTCAAGGTTTCTCTTTAAGAGGGTTAGCGAGGATCTCTGCCTAATGTAGATTGGAATTTTGTTTCAGAGCATGGGAAGTCTCTGGGACAGGAATCTATCCCTCCAGCACATCCTATTTATTGTTGTGGTGAGGCTTAGATCCCTGGAGTGTGTAGCTCAAGGGGATATGGTTTTCTTTAGGTGGAGCATGTCCATCAATTCTGGGTTGGACATGGCCTTGTATGTCAGGCAGAGATCACCTTTGAATAGGTGGTATGCAACTGAGTACAGCTGGAGTTTCTTCAGTCGAGCTGCATAGGGCATCTGCTTGAGGCCAGTGATCCTCTTGATGAGGTACTTCTGTGGTCTTTCCAGTTGTTGCAGGTGTCCTGTAAGGTACATCCCAAATGGGGCATTGTACTCTATAGTCTGATGAGTGATGCATAGAGGGGCCCAATGACCTCTTTCGATCTGGATGCAAACCCTTTTGTGATTAGGTGGGCCACATAGAAGGATTTTTTAACCACTTTGGCAATGTGATTATCAAAGGAGAGGTTACTATCTACTTGGGACCCCAGATCCCTTATTACGTCTTCCATATTTAGGGGCTACCACCTATGTGGTAGTTTGTGGGTACTTTGTTTTTTCCAAAGGGGATGACTATGCACTTTTTGGCATTTAGCTTGAGACCATGGTTTTGCCACCAGGTATCTGTCTCAGTGAAACCCTTTTGGAGGATTTCTGTGTCAGCCGGAGAGTCAGTTATAGCCCCTAGTTTGCAGTCATCTGTGAACTTAGTCAGCCATAGTCCTCTTGTGCTTGCCTGTACCTCTGTGAAGTATCTGCCAAACAGGAGGGGTCCTAGGACTGAGCCCTGGGGAATGCCACTTGTAACTGGATAAGAGTCAGTCCTAGCTCCCGCAACTTTTACCATGTGGGTTCTGTCCCTGAGCCAGTTGGAAACCCATCTCATGTTGTAGGGGTTTATGTTCAGACTGGTGAGCTTGTCTATAATACCTGAGTGGAGAATGGTGTTGATGGCCTTTGCAAGGTCTAGGTAGGATGTGTGGACCACCTTTCCCTCATCTATAGCATTGGTAACTGTCTCAAAGAATTCCACCAGGTTTAGGAGGCATAATCTGCCCTTAACAAAGCTGGACTGGGTAGGGTCCAGTGTTTGGAGGTTTCCAATGTCTCTGTTAATGAGATCCATGATGATGCACTCCATAGCTTTGCAGACCACGCTAATCAGGCTTATAGGGCGAAAGATCTCGGGGTCCATTGTGGCTCCACCTTTATGGAGTGGAATAACCGTTGCTGTGCACCACTTTGTGGGCATGTAGCCTGTGGAGAGGCTGAGTTTAAACAGTGTGTTTAGGTGAGGGGTTATTTCATCTTTGAGCTTGTGTAGGACGCAGCCTGGGACACTGCCCGGTCCCATTGATGCTGTGTTTTTGGCTTTGGAGAGGGCTGTTTTAACCTGAGTGTCTGTGATTTCAGGGGCACTGCACTCTTCTGGTATAGATATGGACCCTTTTGGGGGTGAGAGAGGGGTGAAGTTTGCACTGAACCTGTCTGCCAGGATGTTGGCTATATCAGCCGGTTCAGTGTATTTTCTGCCATTCTGCACTAACTCCGAGTAGATCTGAGAATTGCCACTTAGATTCTTAACATAGCTAAAGAATGCCTTGTGGTTATCTTTGGAGTCCATGGCAATTTTTCTTTCGAAGCTAGCCTTGGATGATTTTATGAGGGAACATAGTTTCTTGCTGATACTGATCAGGGATGTCTTCACTTTATGGGATTTTACTCTTTTCTGTACTAATTTCCTCCTTCTATTGTATAGCTTGTTTATGGCAGGGGTCCACCAGACTGGTTTCCTTTTCTTAGAGGAATGAGTCTTGGTTTTGTTTGGGATAGCATGATCCATGCATTCTTTTGGGTGCCCATAGAGTGCATTAGTAAAGGATTTTGCAGCTTGGACAGCGTTGTCCTTTAGCATGGGGACTTTGAAACTTCCCACCTCAGTCTTAAGTAACGTGAAGTTTGCTTTTGAAAAGTTTTTCATGGTGGTTTCTTTGACTGTGGGTGGTGGCGGAATGTAGATATCCAGCGTGATTAGTTTATGATCAGATCTAACCAGCGAGGGGTTGACCTCTGGTGTGGAACATCGGTTGCCCATGTTGGTGATGAACAGGTCCAATATGTTGTCATCTCTGATGGGGGTGTTGTCTAGTTGATCCAGGGTGTTTGAGTTTATAAATTCTATGAAATGTTGGCCAAGGGAGTTTGTGCTTGAGTAGTTCTCCCAGATAATGTTTAGGTAATTGAAATCACCCAATATCAGGGTGTTTGGTAGGACCTTTATGTTACCCAGTGTTTCCAGGAATGTGGAGTTGGGTCCTGGGACATGGTGAATGATCTGTAGCAATCTATAATTTGAATAGCAGTTTTGCCCATTGTTAGTTGCACATGGATGATCTCTGAAGCATCGTGCTGTGCCAGTTACCTGGAGGTGTTGGTATCCTTGATGAATATGGATACTCCCCACCTTTTGTATTTCGGTCCGGGTTTTGTGGCCAAAATATATGGTATGAGCTGTAGCCTGGTAGTGCTGGGGTGCTCTCTGGATCCTTAAACCAGGTTTCTGTTACTGCACATATATTGATTTTATCCATACTGAGGAGTGCCTTGAGTGCATGCCTTTTGAGGTTTAGACTTCTGGCATTAAGTAGCATTACCCTCAGTTTTTTGTTACTTGTGCTATTTACGGCTGTGGGTTTGTCTTTTGAGCCTTGCCTAAAAAAGGCACTATGGGGGTGGGAGGAGCCCTGGCCAGTATTTGAAAGCCTAAGGGTGGCAGGTGCAAGCCGTCTCTAGCGAAGCAGCGTGGCTTGTCGAGCATGTCATCGCAGGCTGACAGACACTGGATCCCCTGTGAATGACACCAGACGCTTAGCCCGTTGTTGAAATTGATAATTTTTTCTATATACTGTGGTATCATTCTTGGTGAGGGCAGGATGCTAATCAGGGTCATAGCGGCCTGGGCTATGTGATCAGATAGCTGCTCCATGTCTCTTTTCATATAGTCTAGGGAGGAACAGCTCAGGTCATTCACATCAACATAGACAATGACAGAGTCATATTTGTACTTGTTCTGGAGTGACCTGAGTGCTTGTATTATGTGGTGAATCCTGGCACCCGACAGGCAGCTAACAGTAACCTTCTCCTTGTTCAGCCTAGTGAGTGGGACGTCAGTGTGCCTGACTATAGAGTCACCTATTACTAGTGTGTTGGGTATGTTATTTTGCCTTAAGGGCTGTGATTGTGTGGCACACTGGTTTTGTAAAGTATGTGTTTCATGGTTTGTTTTGGGGTTAGAGATTGCTTGGATGTCTGCTTTGGAGGTCTCTGTTGCTTTTGCAGATTTTTATTTAGAGCCCCCAAGTATGTTTTCGTGTATTTATGTGTGTTTTTTGACGGTGCTGGTTTCATAGGTCTGTGTGAGACTGGTGGTGTGATGCAAGTAATTCCCTACTCCTCTTGACTGCCTGGTCCAGCCTTGGGTTGAGAGAGCTTAGCCTCCAGTTTGGCTGTATAATTGCATGTCTCGCATGTATTAGTGTTTGGGGGAAGGAGGAGAGGGTTGTCTGTATACATGAGGCAATTGTAACATTGCCTCAAAATGCCCAGACTCACCAGCTGGACCAGAGAGTACACCTGAAACTGCCCTTTGGACATGCTTGGATAGGTACAGTGAACTGTTTTACTAATTGGCTGGTAAGGTCGATATGGAGAGCCTTGTCCTTCTCTACAGTATGGGGGGGGGGTCTAGTGCTAAGGTTTATTAGTACTTGCTATGAGTTTTGAGCAAGTGCCGGTATGAGAAGTGAATGGTTTGAGTGCTTAAGTTGAAAGTTTGTCTAGTTCCAAGGGAAAAATTGAAGAGTAGACTTTGTGGAGTCAGGAATAGTTATACCCTAGCTAACTGGCGCTGCCCGTTGAGCAAAACCATGCAAATGTGGGTTTTATAGCAGGGAAATGAAAGAGATAGAAATTAGCCCAAAATGGCCAATAAACTACTAATTTCTGGGCTGAAACCACTCCTCCAGGGACAGATAGGCTGCTCAAAGCTCCCTCTCTCGCAGTGAACAGAGAAATTTCCTTCTATCCAAGTAAGGTATGGGCAAACACAGAAACTTGTAACACAGCCCTGAATTCAGCACTAGCCTGAAAACTGGGCTATACTAGCTTAGAAAGGCAGGAAAACAAGTATATATTTTTTTGTTTTTTTCAGAAAATAAAGCAGATACAATCAAAAAACACTTTAAATGCACAGAAATGGCTATCATACTTTAGACCATACATGGTAGAGTTCACAGTTCACCGTCTCCAGCCCTGAACACAAGAACTTGTTCTGCTAGGAGTTGCACTGGCATCTCCATGCCAAAGGTCAAAAGTGGTGATAGTACCTGCCAGTGACTGCTGTCTGCTCAGATCATGTTCCCCAAGGGACCACCCAGGACTACGAGCCCATGGCCTGTCACGTTGTGGTGTGGGCAGCACACTCCCCTCTGTAGTGCTGGATCTACTGCCACTACAGGAGCGTGAGTGTGCATGGCCACGTGGACTCTCAGCAGATGGTGTTACTGACCTACATCCACAGGACTGACACGCAACTCCTACCACATGTTCCAGCACAGACAATGTGTGGTCCAAGACAGACACTGTCTCAGCCCACCGTCTCTCCAATGCATCACAGAACTGATCCAGGCTGTCTGCAATACAGTGGAAGCTGTCACAGATGTCAGACTGTGTGGCATCCATAGCCCTAAGTATACACCTGGTGTTCCATTCAGAATGTGCCTGTGCCTTCATGATGGCCCAAAACATGTGCCCGGTGACCCATGATGTGACACCTGCAACAGGTGGTGTACCAGCAGCAGGCCTCCTACAAGCACTCCTGTAAATTCCCCAGTGTGGGCCCTCACTAGCTCTCTGGCTGTAGTACGTGTCTACACTCACTTGAGCCATAGTTGCCACACTTTCCTGTTCAATGTCTCCACTTCTGAATGTCCAATATCTGTGACCTCCAGGGATGTGGTATGTGTAGGCATACAGACTGTGTACAGTGACAATGGGGGCAGAAAAGTGATGTCTACCTCTGGTTCAGATTCAGCCCCTGACACCCCCTCCTGTTCCTCACTGAGGCCACCATCTTCATCAGTGTCTGAGGAGACACTGACATCAGGTTGTTTAGGGGACAGACTCCAACCCTTATGGTCACCTGCAATAAGAATAAAAAAAGCAGTGCATTAATACCTCCACTACTGTGTACAAAATGTATCCAAGACATAACAATGAAGACCCACAACTGGATTAGTGGTCAAACAACTTCCTTCTCTGCCTTTGCCCAAAAAGCACTATTTCAGAACACAATCCAAATTCAACTCAGGACCTTTATAACCATCATTTGAAGTAAGTGAAGTCAGACATGACCAGTAATATTTACCATTTACTTACTCAGTATAACACTATAATTGACAAAATGGCAGATAAAACCCAGTACAACCCTTCATAATTATATGGAAATACATATTTCACTGCCTAATGTATTCACCTTCAACCTGTTGTATTTTAAAAGGCAATTTAGATTATTTGCTTCATTTAAACCAGGAGCTTTATCTGCTCTTACCTCTAACTGATAAAGTGTATCTGTTTGTTGAACTACACTCCTGTGACTACCTCCTCTCAAAACCTTAGGTACCTCTTCCAGACTGGCAGAATCCTACTGTTTACACACAATTATGTGTACATAGGGCATATTCTGGCGCTTAATCATACTAGACTATAATTATTCCTTAACAAAACAAGTGTCATACTTACCAGGAGCAGGCCATGGCCTTGGGCAATACCTGACAAACCTGTGAAAAGTTGATGGTGGGGAAATATCATTTCCACTGCACATTGCAACACAGCAGGTAATACCTCTATATATCTTACATTTCCAGTAGCTACTGTGTTATTTATTGTATTGGTTCCAATCTTTGTACAAGTGTATTCCTAAGGTTGCATCCCCCCCACAGAACAAAGACCTGTCCCCCACATAAAAGTATCTACAGTCTGACTCACTGACTGCTACAGTATTACAATGCTGATCACAGTAAGCTAACTGCACGCTCCTCAGCTGTGGAAACTGTGGCACCCACCTCCACAATGTACAGTGTGATGGATGCCTGGGTGCTGTCACGTGTGCCTAGGTACACCAGGAATTCTTCAGTGGCCGAGAGTTGTTGTTCCACTGCAGGCTTTCCACTGGTGTTAGCACGATCCCTGGCTATATCTGCTGCCCATTGATGTGCAGCATTAATCATATCAGTTGCCCAGTGTCGAAACTGGACTTATGTCCTGTCCTGCTGGCCCATGGTATTAACATCAAGGACAAGGTCTGACCACAATGCAGCCTGCTGTTACCTATTATGTCTCCCACTAGATAACAGGATGTCATGATGCTGCCTTAGTCCTTGCAAGATTACCTCATTCTCCGCATCAAAGAATGGTGGGTGTCATCTGTGGTACATTATTCCTGAAAGACAACACAAGGGAAACACATTACAGGATCAGGTATGTGGTCATCCACTATGTATAGCTACTATCCACTGCTTGCTCACACATGGCATAACCAACAGTGTGACAACATACTACGTGTATGGATACAACTGGGATAGGACCATTACTGAGGTAGTTCACTGTGTGCCATGACAGCTTCTGCTGCATGATCATACACCCAACAATCCAGTCCACTGTGGTGTGTCCCCTAAGCCAACCACACAATAATATATCATAGAAGATGTGCCAGACAAATAGCAGTGTGCTATAACAACCACTATACAGGGACAGTTCAACAACTCCGGTGTTCCACACTGACAAAAGGCAATGCCACCCTGATGTACTGTATGTCTCCTGTAGGTGTAAGTCAGCAGGATATCACTGACATGTCATTATCACAGATCTATGACTAGCTTACTGCTACAATCCCTATTCCCCATACCTCTATCCTCCCATCTGAATCCTGTCATACACAAAAAACAGTTGCATACTTGCTAGAGTACAGTACTCTTCTGTTGAACTGCGTGTCTGGTAAAGTTTCACAAAGGCATGCTCTGTGTGAGTATGGTCTCATGTCTCATACAGAATGGTACCCCAAAGGCAGCTACCTGCCTATTAAATATGCTCCCCATCAGAAAGTGATTACCTCTAAACCAATCTGTGGTTCTGAAATGCTAATTGCAGCCAAAACAGTTGAATTACATGCATTATCATTAGCCAATGACATGCAAGCACTGTGCAATATATAAGGCCTTCATGTAGACCTGGGCCACTTTCTTAGCTGTTCAGATGGACACTACTGGGGTGAGTAGACTACATTGCCACAGAGGATAGGTCTGTAGCAGAAACCTTTACATAGAGCTGTGTGTACCACAGGCTGGAGCTGCTGCTACAGATAGTAAACATAGACAGAGAATGTGTACACATTGGAGGACAACAAGCTGTATATGTATCTGTATCAGCTGTCAGTCTTGTTGTAGAGGCAGTGCCAGGGTGAGGGTACCCTTTACACTCCAATTAAGGCATGTGTTTAAGGTACGTATATTAGGCAACTTTGTCAATAACAGAGTACTAGGCAAATATAGTACTGCTGTACAGATATGTGAAGTGTGTCCCTACCTACAGGCCTGTGACTTCATGCATTGAAAGATGGTTATTTAGTTTGCAATGCTTTGTGTGGATAAAGAGTGTATTAGTGATCCATTAATTGCTGTCTTCACAATAACGTAACTGAAATGCAGCACTAGATTTGAACCCAGGATTGTGTTTGGCAAAATGTACTACATGAAAGTCATTTAACAGACTGAGATACGGAGTCACTACTCCAGCTAGTGTACTTGCAAGACATATGTGCACACATACAGGCTGTGACAAACATTTTCTACTTCCATCAGTATGTGCATGGGTTCATATGGATGTATTTCTGCACCAGAGTCCCAGCTGAACATGTATTTTGTCATTAATTCCTTAGCAGGTGACTTTCTACATGTTGATGATAAAAGGGCGTATTTACGTCCGATCACAGGCCTCAGTTACACCCATTATCATGTGTTTGGCTGTCTAGTTGTGTACTGTTGCACCAGAATCCAAGATACATTCACATTTTTTCCATTACTGTTTATTCCAGTGCACAGCTCTGCTGAAACACGCCTAATGACTGTAATTAGCATGTTTTATTTAACCCACCTGTTTTAAGTAAGATTTGCATGGCAAGTTGGCTTAATGGAGCGTGCTGCAGGTTTGATGGTCTTAGGTTCAAAACATGGCAGAGGTGTTTATTTTGTACATGTGACTTACAATGTTAGAAACACATATACTCATTATAGCTGTATTCAGCTAAGCTGAGTGAAGTTATATGATGCGGTGAGTAACTGCGCACCTTGCAGCACCAAGGTAAAAAAATATAAAGAAAAAAAAACAGAGAGATAGGAAATTGATGAAATGGAGGCAAGCAGGAGTAAAACATACTGAAAGGCAGGGAGGGATGTGCAGGAAGAGTGTAGGAAAGAGCCATAGCTATCCATTTCTTGTACAGCAACAACAGTGTACTTTGACAGTTTTGAAAATTAATTTGGATTATCAAACCCCAGAGAGAGGGGCAGCCATGGTGGTGCAGTGGTTAGCGTTGTTGCCTCACAGCAAGAGGTTCTCCGGTTCGATTCTCGGCTGGGGTGCTTTCTGTGCGGAGTCTGCATGTCCTCCCTGTGGTTGCGTGGGTTTCCTCCGGGTGCTCCAGTTTCCTCCCAAAGACATGAAGTAGGTGGATTGGACACTCTAAATTGGCCCTAGGTGTGAGTGTGTGCATGTGTATGCCTTCTGTGGAAGGTTGGGCACTGGGCTGGCAACTCAACACCGTAAAACTCCACTGCCAATCAAGACCGGACAGATGATCCGCTGTGGCGACCCCTAACCAGGAAAAGCCGAAAGAAGAAGAAGATCAAACCCCAGAGAGAGGGGCGAGGACAACAAGTGCATCGTCAAGCCAATTGGACCAAATTACATGTATCTAGTGGACACGTGTGCAAAATGGAAAGCTATGTATGGGATGATTTTTATTTGATCCTATGCCTTAAAGGCATCTCTAATATTTCATTCTGAAGTCCCATCATTTCATTGATGCACAAATCCTGCCTTTGCAAATTCTTACCAAGTTTTACTCTGCTTACAGAATGTATATCTGTGTACTCAATACATATCTGCTATTGCTACAGATACTCTATATACACATGCTTGTGTATTTCTTCATACTTTGTTAATTGTATTATCATCATGTCTTATATGTTCTTCCTCAGTTAATTAGTTACCACCAACTAGTTCTCACCTTCAACATCCTAAAAAATCCACACAAGTCTCCAGCCCTAAACCAACTACTAAACCAATATTCAGCAAACCGTCCTCTCTGCTCATCCAACAAAACCCTTCTGTGTATATCTAATGCCAACAATACTGTAGGGAAATCTCTTTTCTCTCATACCATAGCTAGAAAGTGGGATAACCTCCCCCAGAATATCTCTTCAGCACCATCTATTTCACTGTTCAAAAAATCACTTAAGTCACACCTCTTGCATTCCTGGCTCTGTCCTTACATCACAGCAATGCTTTCCTGCTCTCCTCCAATCCTTCCTACCTTCCTCTCTTCTCTGCTTACTGTCTTTGTAATACAGTACTAAAAACTCCTCAAATACTGCCATACAGGGCCTACTATGTGTAAATTAAGGTTGCTTGGAACAAACCATTGTAAATATATTATGCCTTCTGTGATGTCTCTTGTGATTGTATTGTTTAATGTGGAGGTTTTTCTCCCAAGGCCTCAAATACTGTCATCAAGGGTCTACTAGGTGGAAATTAAGCTTGCTTGGAACACACAATTGTAAATATATTATTTCTTGTGTGACATATCTTTTGATTGTATAATTACCAGTGCACATATTGTTTAATGTGGAGCTTTTCTCCCTGGGCCTCCGCTGTAAATGGACCTCGTTCCAGTTGGACTTTCCTGGTTAACAAATGTAAAATAAAATAAAATAAATAAATAAATAAATAAATAAATTGTGCTTGATATGCATGTTTATTACTATTACTGTTAAATATGTGTTACTGTTATTGTTATCGTCATTGTTATTTGAGCTTTTCTCCCAGGGCCTCCACTGAAAATGGACTTTTCCTGGCCCAGTGGACTTCCCCAGTCATCAAACTGAAATAAATAAATGAATAAATAAATAAAAGTATTCTGGGGGGAAAAAAAAACACAACATTCTTCCTTTATACACCAATAGGATTTACTGTACCAAACCTATGCTGTCTCTCATTAACAGTTAAGAAGGTTCTCTAAGCTTAACTATAAATCTCTTACTAACTACAAAAAAAAAAAATGAAATACCCAGAACTAATTCTGTAATTATAAAACATGTTGCTCACAGAAGCAGATACATCTTCTAAAAGTAATTTTATCTGAGCGACTAAGTAAACATAATGATATCAATAATGGATGCATGCTCTAATTTAATTCAAACCCACCAATAAAGACAGAGCGAGACAGAAAACAGATGAGGAAGACGATTAAGGGAACAGTATGTAAAGTGATGAAATAAATATTTCAGTTTTAAAAAAATGTTAAAAAAGTGATGTTATGGTATACAGTTCTTATTTTCTCATTCTGATAATTGTCTATATCTTATAAGATATAATGCTTATTTAAATATTAAACTATTAAAGCATACAAAATGTACAGTTAGAATAAAATAGTAAAGGGTAAGTACTATTATAATTGCATGATTATAAGTTGTCTAGGAATGCATAAATGAATATTGTTAAATAACATTAGGTTTACTTTTTTTGTGTATAACCTTCATCTCAAAATTTGACTGTAATATGTGTAATGATAAGAGAATACAGGCATACAATAATTCCCACTAAATACTTTAATGGTGAATACAACTGGCTGGGAATACAAACGTTAGGAAAATTCATTAGGCCATTTTAAGGCCAGTTTATATGTTTATTTAATAACTATATTCAAAGATATAAAAGAAAAGTTAGAGGAACGATTTTGGCAAGATGTAAACAAGAACAACAGATGATATGAACTTCATCATTTGCCTTAAATGTCTAATAATATTGGTTTTCTTAATATGTATTTAATTCTGAATAAATGTATTTATTTATTTGTCTTTTGTTAACCATGTTAATCCACTGGGCTGGGGGCCCATTTTCAGTGGAGACCCAATGAGAAAAGCTCCAAAAAATACATGGTAATAGTGCAAGATGAAACATACCTGATAAAAAGAATTATACATGATAAAAAGAACAAGATACATGATAAAAAAGGAAACAAGAGTAAAATATACACGATAAAAGCAATACAAGATAAAACAATAAAGGGAAAAAACTCTAGAATTACATGATGTAAGTGCATGCTATAAAAGAAGATGAAATCAATGCAGCTATAATCACAATAACAATTACCTTGCTAGTCAAAAACTAACAACTGTATGAAACAAGGAAAGAATAAGTGAGTGCAATGTTACTATTTTGGTGAAGATATTACAAAGATGCATTTTGAGCAAGTAAGTCAACAAAATAGAGGCATTGCCAGTTGTGGGTATAGAAGAAAGGAAGAGAAAAATAGAGGAAAAGGTAGTAACTAGTGATAGAAGGAGTGATTAGTAGAAGTATGCAGAGTGAAAAAAGGGGGAGGGGTGTTGTTAGTTATGAGTGGGGAGAAGAAATGAGGAGGAGAAGAGTAGTGATGGCCAGGGAAGGGAGAACAAGAAGGGGGTAAAAGGTTGATGAAAGGTGAGGATAGGGAGTGCACAGTGAGGTTGCTATGGTTTCATTTGGGTCTACATCAGAACATCGAAGTTTTAAAAATTTGAATGTTCTAACATCGACCTGTAGTGATCGAACGCTAAAAATAGCGAAGCTGCAGAACACTGAATTCTTTCCCTAGGGAAAGAATTCGGTTGGCCGGTTCTGTGGCTTCGCTATTTTCAGCGCTGTGGTGGAGATTTATGGGTTGGGTTCAGGTAAGTGTGCAATTGTGTGGTTGTTAGGATTAGGGCCTGGGTTAGATGAGTTAGGGTTAGGGCTCGGGTTAGGTGAGTTAGGGTTAGGGAGCGGGTTAGGTGAGTGTGCGATAGTGACGGACCTTAGGGTTAGGGTTTGGGTTAAGGTAAGTTGATAGATAGCAGTGTATGTATAGTTCAGTGTAGGGTTAGTTGTAGGATTATAAGTGCATGTGTGTGTATTGATGTTTTTTAGGTGTGCTTGTGTTGTGTGTATGTGTTTCGGAATAGCAAATTTTTTCCCAAGGAAAAATAATGTTCGATATTATATGGTTTAGATATTTTAGGTTCGATGAAATAGCGTTCGCTATTTTCATCTTTCGATAATGTGATATAAACACTTTCATTTGGATGAAAAGTATATAAACTGTAGGGAAGGAAATAGTTTTGTTATAGGTTGCAGGAGATTAAGTGAAGTGGTGGCAGGTGCATGAAGGAAAGTTGGCTAGCTAGTTTTTCAGTTCTTTTTTTGAAGAGGAGAGAATATTGGTTAAGTTATATGTTAGCTGGGAGTTTGTTCCAGGTATGAGATATGGAGCATTTGTAATCTGCCTATAGTTTTGTTGGGCTTATAGGTGTTAAGCAATGCCTGATCAGAGCTCCGGAGAGATCTTGCAGGGTTGTAAAGGGATAGGACGGTGAACAGGGTGGGACAGTTTGCATGTTTGTAGAGGAGAGAATGAGCTATTTGTCATTGTGATAGTTGCCGTAGTTATGGGAACTCTAGCCATTCTAGGTTTTTTAGGCCAAGGCAGTGATGGGTCTTGTAGGGGAGTTTGCAGGCAAATCTGGCTATCTAGTTGTAAGTTTGTTCAAGTTTGATTAAGAGATTTGTCTGTATGTATGTGAATTTAGGGGAGGTGTAGAGGAAGCAGGGGAGGAGATAGGTTTGGGCAAGAGTGGTCTTCGCAGTGCTAGATAATAATTTTTTGTGTCTATATAGTAAACCTAATTTATGATTCATCTTTTTGATAGACAGTAAGATATAAAGGTCAAATTTCAGTTTGTCATCAGTTGTAATTCCTAGGAGTTTTGTATAGGAGTCTACATTAATAGTGATGTTGTCTAGAGAAGAGATATGGAAAGAGGTTTTAAGATGGGATGTAGATTTGGGAAGGAAAAAGGAGTTTGGTTTTCTTTGGGTTCAAGAAACGTTGGTTGTCAGTTAGCCAGTGTTCTATAATATTAAAGGAAGTCTGAGTGAAGGAGTGGAGGTCAGTGGGGTTGTCAGAGAGGGCAATAAGGGTAGAGTTGTCAGCATATTGAATTAGGGATGAAGAGGCACAGGCAGAGTATAAGTTTTTAGTGAAAATATTAAAGAGAAGGGGGCCAAGGATTGATCTTTGGGGGGCACCAATTTGGCTTGGTAAGAAGGGTGCGTAGGAGGTTTGCCATCTAACAGATTGTTGACGGATGTTAAGATAGCTAGAGAACAAGACAATAGTGGGGATGGAGAGGTTTAGTTCAGATAGTTTAGAAAGGAGTTTAGGGTGAGAGATGGTGATGAAGGCTTTTGAGAGGTCGAGGAAGGCATACTATACAAGTTTATTATTTTCCCTTGCTTCTGCTATAGTCTGGTTAAATGATAGAAGGGCTGTGGATGTGCTACGATGGGGGTAAGGAGGGTTTTGTTAATAAATAGTTTAGAAGTTGCCTATGAATGCATTTCTCAAAGATTTTTGAGAAGATGAATACTGGTCGGTAATTGGTAGGTTCAGTGGAGTTACATCCCTTGTGAAGTGGCATAGTATAGAAGGATTTCCAGATATCAGTGACTGAGGATTTTTTGATGGAATGGTTAATAAGAAATGAGATGGGATAAGCTATAGAGTTAGCAGCAAGTTTAAGAAATGGTGGGGGCAGGTTGTCAAATGAGGGTGAGCATGATTTGAGTTTTAAGCGAAGGGATTTAATGTAGCTAGTGGAAACAGGTTTCAGGGTGGATTGGTAGTGGGTAGTTGAGGGGGTTGGTGTTGTTTTTGGTTGCTGTCTAGGGGGGCTAGTTTTCTAATGGACTCTTTAAAGTAGTAATTGTAAATCAATAAGAAATAATTAAAAGTAAATCATTCAATCTCTCAAACATTCAGAACGCTGAACATTTTTTTTGTACAGTACAAGTGACTGAATAATAATATGATCACAAAACACCAGCATTACTTTCTGGAAGGATGCAGTACAGTGGGGAGATAAATGTTTCCCTTTATCCCACTGTTGAGTGATTTCATAGTGGATATATACTGTATATATATATATATATATATATATATATATATATATATATACACACACACACACATATATATATATATATATATATATATATATATATATATATATATATATATATATATATATATATATACATATATATATAAATATATAGATTGGTACTGATCCCCGAATGAACTTTTCAAAAAGCACTTTCTCGGAAGTATGCCTGCAGCTAGAGGGAGTTGTGGAGGAATTACTGTTGTGGAGATTGTACTACGGTGCGGATAAGGGAATATTCCCTTTTCCTCACTGTAGTGTGATCTTGGAGTGAGAATATTAAAGTAGGGGGTTGAGGGTACAGGGGGGCTTGCCCCCTTGCATAAAAACAGATTTATTGCTTTTTTTTTTTTAACGCACTTTAATGAAAGTGCTTTTTCAGTGAAAGCACTTTTGTTTAAGTGTGTTTGGTGATTGTGGATTCGGACTATAGAACATTCGTTCAATAGTCCTAGATCCATATATATATATATATATATATATATATATATATATATATATATACAGTGGATATAAAAAGTTTACACACCCCTGTTAAAATGCCAGGTTTTTGTGATATAAAAAAATGAGACCAAAATATGTGACCTATGACATGTACAATTCATTTGAAATACAAACAAATCTGTTAGGGGTAAAAATATATATAAAAAAATGTACAATAAGCTGGTTGCATAAGTGTGCGCACTCTTAAACTAATACTTTGTTGAAGCAACTTTTAATTTAATTACAACATTCAGTCTTCTTGGGTACACACCTGTCATCAAATTAAAGAGACTCTGATTAACCCCAAATAAAGTTCAGCTGTCCTAGTAGGATTTTCCTGACATTTACTAAGTTGCCTACTACAGCAAAAGTCATGGTTCGCAGAGAGCTTACAAACCATCAAAGGGGTCTCATTGTTGAAAGGTATCAGTCAGGAGAAGGGCACAAAAAATTTCGACAGCATTGGATATACCATGGAACACAGTGAAGACAGTCATCAAAAAGTGTAGAAAATATGTGACAACCGTGGTGTTGCAAAGAACTGGACGTCCCTCCAAAATTGATGAAAAGACAAGACAAAAACTGATCAGGGACGCTGCCAAGAGACCTACAGCAACACTGAAGGAGGTGCAGAAATTTATGGTAAGTACTGGTTGTGTTCTACATGTGACAAAAATCTCCTTTATTCTCCATATGTCTGGGCAATGGGGTAGGTTTGCAAAATGCAAGACATTTCTTACACAGAAAAACATCCAGGCCTAGCTAAAATTTAAAGAACAATACATTGAGTCTCCCAAAAGAATGTGGGAAAATATGTTATGGTCTAATGAGACCAAAGTTGAACATTTTGGCCACAATTCCAGAAGGTACATTTGGCGCAAAAACAGCACTTTGCATCACCAAAAGAACACCATCCCCATGGTGAACAATGGTGGTGGCATTATCATGCTTGGGAGTTGCTTTTCTTCAGCTGGAACTGGGGCTTTAATCAAGGTGGAAAGAATTATGAACAGTTCCAAATACCAGTCACTTTTGGCCCAAGATCTTCAGACATCTGCTAGAAAGCTGAAGATGAAGAGGAATTTCACCTTTCAACATGACAATGACCCCAAGCATACATCCAAATCAACAAAAGAATGGTTTCAACAGAAGAAAATTAAAGTTTTGGAATGGCCCAGCCTGAGCACAGACCTAAATCCAATAGAAAATCTGTGGGGTGACCTAAAGAGGGCTGTGCACAAGAGATGCTCTCACAATCTGATAGATTTGGAATGCTTTTGCCAGGAAGAGTGGGCAAATATTGTGAAGTTAAGATGTTCCATGCTGATAGACTCCTACTCAAGAAGACTGAATGTTGTAATTAAATCAAAAGGTGCTTCAACAAATTATTAATTTAAGGGTATGCACACTTATGCAACCAACTGTTTGTACATTTTTTATTTTATATAGTTTTCCCCTAACAGATTTGTTTGTGTTTCAATTGAATTGTACAGGTTATAGGTCACATTAAAGGTGGGAAAAGTTTTGAAATGATTAATTGTGGTCTAATTTTTTTATATCACAAAAACCTGGCATTTTAACAGGGGTGTCTACAAATATGTATATATACAAGTGTGTGTGTGTGTGTGTGTATGTGTATATATATATATATATATATATATATATATATATATATATATATATATATATATATATATATATATATATATATATCAGTAGCAGAGACTGGAGGTGGTGAAAAACAGGTTTTATTTTCTTATTGCGTGTTCTTTATTTTTCAGTTATGTCAGTTTCAGTGTGGTTTTGGGATTACTTTTTTCTGGTTTGAGCAGCTTGTCTTTCTATCCTGTGATGTGCACTAATTTAAAAAAAAAAAAAATAATATATATATATATATGTGTGTGTGTGTGTATGTATATATATATATATATATATATATATATATATATATATATATATATATACATATATATATATATATATTTATATATAGAGAGAGAGAGAGAGATTAAAGCATATGCTAAAAAAGACTGCCAAGAGAAAAACTGATTTGAATTCAGAAACAATAACTCTTCCAATCAAATGATTTATAAATAAGATTAATCGATACTTCATATAAAATGCTACCTAATGAGTTATGATTAAAAAATTCATAGCTCTTGAAATTTTGAGTATAACTATTGTCTTTCTTTCACAATAAGCAATGAAAGTATACTGTACATTTTAATACAATGAAATATGTGACTGAAAATTAGAATTTCAAACAAAAATGATTTAGTTTTTTTCTACCTAATTATTCTTATAGTTTTATTGTATATATCTATTTTGTACTCTAACAGAATTTATGCAGACATAATATTCCATAAACAATAGTAAACATTGTAATGACATTTATTAGATTATAGCTTTACTGTAGAATACAGATCCATATCTTTAATAGCACCACTATGTTTGAAAGATTCACAAGTCTTCTATATTCACTGACTAGTTTCAATCACATATTATACAAGCTCAGTATTTGTATTCTACTACTAGAATCATTCAAACAACCTATACTGATCTCATAAATAGATGACTGCACTGTACTATATTTCTGATTTCTTGTGTCCCTCAACCAGATTCTTTTAAAACTATACTTTTAAGAATTAAAACAGGCAGAATAAATCCAATTTCTTGTATTGCATTTTCATTTTTGTAGTATAAATTAAAGGGGTAGATTGTCATACTACTCCATATCCTTAATAAATTAACAGAACTTAGTACAGAGCAGCACCTATTAACGCAACTGTACTTAAATACTCAAGGGGGTCATCATTTCAACCTGAAAGACCTAGGTTATTCCATGCCTCATTCACTGTATTAATTTATAAATCTGGCTTACTGTTTAGTACTTTTATGCTAGTTTTTCTATTTACCTTTTTAAACTAACTTTATAACTGATTTTATTCTACGTGTGTGTGTGTGTGTGTGTGTGTGTTATATTTTTATTTTACTTTCTACAGTGCTTAAATACATTAATAATTATTATAATTATTAATGATTTAATACATAATTTATTAATACATTATTAATAAACATACAGGGGAACTCATGAAAGCCTACACATTTTTTTTTGTGTGCATTGCGGTACAATGCATACATGAGTGTGAATGGTTTTAGATTCAGTAAGCACCACTAACTGGTGCTAAAGCAAGTGCAAACAAGGAAAGTTCTGTGTAGTGCAAATTTCCTCATACACATCTCATGCAAATGACCCAGGTGGAGTGATCCAACAAGCAGAAAGACATCCATGTAGACCCTGTGTCCATGTCCATAGTGTATGTGGCAGTTTTCCACATACAGGAGTGTACACGTAAAGAAGAGGATGTAAAAGTCCACAAATATGGACATAACTCCCCTGAAATGGTTACATCACATACATTGATGAGTGAAAAATGGATTGTGGATGTCTGAAAGTGCAAGGGAATATGTAAAAATAAATTATTTTTTTATGATTTTGGCATGTTTGCGCTATGCACATCAGTGAACAAACATGCTGAATTGAAAAAAAAAGCAATAATGAGTATCTTATAATATTTGTCAGAAATGTATTATAGGATGTTGTGTCGGGTTTGTATAATGGTGCATTGGTACTGTTATCTAGGTCATATGGTTATGGACCATGTAGCTACCAATCTGTCATCATGGATATGTATGCAAATGAAGTGAATTTGCTGAATCAGTAAAAGGAGCAACCATGTCTGCAGATCCAGTTCATGTACGCTCCTACACCATGTTGATATTTCCACTGGATATGAATGCCAGCAGGGGTATGTGTCCCTTTACTTTTAAGAATTTTTTAATTTCTGGTATGTGTCTTTGTGAGGTGCACCACTTAGCTGACCATGTTCATGCAAAAAAGACGACACAGGTCATAGTGATGACGTACGTAGCCAGTAATGAAAACTGGATATATTCAATTATTGATTTTGACTTTTGTGTGAACTATGCAACATGTTGCACAATAAAGTAGGGCCAGTAAATGATGTTCATTAGAAACTAGGCAGGTGAAATACATAATTAGCCAATCACACATGCTGGACCTGCAACAGACCTGTATAAACTATGCATAAACCCTATATTCTGATTTTGCCCTAATACTCTGGACAATTGGAGTACAGACTGGGGAATCCTAACTGAGATAATGCTAGGGGCTGCTGCAGGTCTGCTACCTCTGTATGTGCTACATGCTGAAGTCAGTGTGGCAGCTGCTGACAATAGTCCTAGGATGAGAAGGAGAAGAGTGTTCAGGTCCAGGTGTAACCTTCCAGGAGCTACATGAGCTGGAGATTGTAGAGTGCTACAGGGTGGACAAGGACATATTACAAGAACTCACTGCCACCCTCATCTCAGAGCCAGGGTCAACATAGGGGAACTAATCCCAGTGGAAACAAAGGTATGTATTGCTTTTAGGATACTAGCTACAGGCACCTTTCAAAGACCAACTAGGGACATGATGGAGGTGTCACAGGCATCTGCATCCAGGATACTGCACCAATTCCTGGATGCTATGCTACCACATGCCAGTGAGCACATATATTTTCCCCTCCCCACTGAGGCAAGGGCCAGCAATATGCAACAGTTCTACCATGTAGCACACTACACTGAGGTACTGGGTGCCATAGATTTCATCCATGTACACATCAAGGCTCCACCTGATGAGCAGGGTAGAATCTACATTAACCGCAAAGGGTACCAAACCATCAACCACCAGGTCATGTTCAATGCCTAGGGAATTATCCTGAATGTGTGTGCTGGCAGCCTTGGCAGTTATCATGACTGCCATGTCTGGCATGCATCACGACTGTACCAGATGTTTGCTGGGGGAGGGGCATCTCACATGGTCATTTGCTGGGAGTTCTGTCTATGCCCTGGAACTGTGGATGATGACTCCCATCAGAAATGCACACACACCCATGGAAGAATGCCATAATGAGGCACATGCACAAACTAGGAACATCATGGATCATGTGTTTGGGCTTCTGAAGTCACGGCTCTGGTGCTTTGATATATCTGTTGGATCCCTGCAGTACTCTTCAGCCACATGTGCACATATGTTCACAGTATGTTCCATGCTACGCAGTCTGATCCTGCATAAACAGCTACAGCAGGATCATGAAAAGGAAGGGATACACAGCCCCCACTAGTGCCTAGGTCACCACAGCCGCAGTCATAGGAGGCCTCGGAGTAAGGACCCCCTGATGATATCCCTGTAGGCAGATGTAGGCATGACCAGTACTCCCTGGCTCTGGCTAAGAGGCAACTTATAGCAAATTCACTGGCAACCTATGGCCCTAGGGACTGACACCTTACACCTACTCACATGTAGAAATGATGGCAGGCAACCCACACTTCCTGTATGTACTCATGCATTGGCTGTGTACTGTCTAACTGCTTGCATCAGACAGTCAGCCCTGAACTACAGTTGTGTCAGTGCCTGCATTTACAAGATAAGTCCATAACCTACACAGTTCGCATAACGATTATTATGATATGGCATTGTGTATGAATCTTGTACATTGTGCAATTAAATATAGTGGGCTACTTGGACAGAAATTACATCCACATGGGACTGTAGATAGCCATTCCACTACCTTGTTTCCATGAGTATTCACTAGGGCTCATGCATGGAGTAGTCATGCAGTCATACTGCAACAGATTACTGGTACATCAGTCAAGGCAGATCTGAGACAGTGGGGTGACATGATAGACTACTGAGTATCCCAGCAGAACCTGTGATAGTGTTCCACCACCCCCAACACAGCAGTGTTCCCTTGTAACTACTGTAACACCAACTCATCAGTAGTACATAAGCATGCCAGGAAGTTTCAGGACAGTAACATAGAAATTGATCATACATTATATATCTTATTTAGTGCAGGAATAACAATATATGTATGTATGCAGTTGATTGTGTAATGAATGATCACTGTCAAGTAGCTTGAGTGGCTCAAAGGACTAGGGCAACGAGCTTGTATGGTGGCATTCATGGTTCTAATCTAAATATAACCATTTATTTTGGATGCCAGGTAGAATTACTTTTTGTTTTACAGACTGTCAATCTGTGTGTGGTGTAATATTATTAACCTGTGTGACATATTAATTACATCACACAACTGAAGAAAGTTGTAGCCAAGTTAAGTAATGTGCAGCAGTGCAGAAACAGGAACAGATGTAATTTTGTGTAACACACAAATTCTGGACTGGAGTATAGGTAGGTGCGGGCTGGAGTCAGTTTATAACTAGCAAAAATCCCACTGGGCATGCTCATACACTTAGTTAAGTAGAGCACAATTCTATTGACACTGAAAATTGTACATCACAGTACATAAAAGTTCTTTAAGTAATTCTATCTTCATAGTATTTTAACTATAATAATACAGCACTATATTGTATGTATGATGCCATTTAATCTCAGAGGCAAAATCCTAATGTATTAACAGTAACAAAGACAAAGTTTCAGTGGTTGTATCTGGATTTATATCAGATGCATTAAACTTAATCAATTCTTGTCTGTATCTGGACTATATGAAGTTACATTCAAATAATATAGTCACCTAAACTTTAATGAATATTATAATATCCAAAAAGTGAAACTTGTGAACCCTTATGTTAAAAATGAATAGCTAGCTATTGAATGAGTATTAACCTTGTTTCAAGAAAAGAAAATGAATACTCTGCTAGTTACTCTGCTAGTACTCTTAGTTTAAAAAAAAATCAATTATCTAATATGAAACTTCATATGTTGATATATTTTGCTTTTATTGAAAATTTGCCTGCAAGACCTAGAAGATGGAACTTTGAGTGACGTCCTTTAGTTCTTTGAGCATTGACTGACCTCATCAACCATAACTTTACAAAAAATATGATCAATAGAAGATAACTCTTTCACCAAATTTAATTCTGAAATTCTTACTATGCAAATAATAGTGGACTTAGAGAAATTAAGTATTTTGGAGAATAAAATTAAATTACACCTTATAGATTATCTTGATTAATTTAGATGTGGGTCGGACAGTGTCATGGAACTTAAAAGTACACACTGAGGAACCTTGTTTGCAGACAGAAACGCCTCCGAGTCAAAAAGCTTCTTAACGCTTTTATTTTGAACAAACCAAAAGAGCTGCCACAGACCACTGCAGCTTCTTCAGAGAAACAAGTTAGACAAAAAACACTCACTTTAAAAATACTACATCAGGAAATGACATATTCCTGTTTCCTGTTACCGAACAGTTGTATTTAAAGACACATACAAAGTGCTAAAAAGTTAAAGGCATCCCACATTTAAAATCATTTTTAAAAGTAGCACACAACAATAAGAAATGGATTCAATTATATGAAAAAAGATCTCAGCGACTTAACAATGATAACATAGATGACAAAAAACAGATGTCATTACTATTTACAATAAACTACTATACAAAATGTGTAAGTAGATCTATCGAAGAGTATACTCTGATACTCACTTAAAACATTAAAACAAATTTGCCTTGTATGAGGTGTGTGTAAGGAATAAATACTGCTCATATTTGCTCAGGCTTAATTTATTAAACATTCTGTTTGTGCTGTAACCATGCAGGACTAAGGAGAAAAAGGAAGAAGGGGGGGGGAGGGGAAAGAAAAGGAAAGGGGAAAGTATCCTTTGCCCTGCGAAAAACACGTGCGACCTAAAAGATTCAGCACGTGAGAATCCATTGTGTCTTCCTACTAAGACCACTAATGTCATGGAACTTAAGGCATAGACAAAGTGGAGATTTTTCTTCATTAACTAATATTCAATAATAGAACCAGAGTAATATGTAAATAAAGGTTACTAAGCTAAAGTGAATTTTTGAAGTTACAGTAGATAGGTAATTAACTTATAATTACAAACTAGCTTTGTTATGAACTATGATATAAATATCTAACAGAAACTGAATATTGAAAGAACTAGAATAGTATAAGAAAGAAATGTCAAGTTGGGTTGATACTATTTGCAATGTGTTGACTCGGTTATGTATTAAACTAAAGTGTTTATTGATTCATAATTTAATTCTTTAAAAATAACAAATGAATAACTTTATTTAATCATATTGACTGGTTTATTTTCATCAATTTGTTAATATTTCAAAGTTATGAAGCAAGAAATTCTGGATAAATGTTTCTGAATATCCTAATAGGAATGTTACATTTAACAGATTGTTTTAAACTGAAAGAAAAAATAAAAGAAAACGTCAGAGGATTATAATTACATTCCTTATTTACACACAATCTTGAATTATAAATCATTACTATAATTGGTTATTATTACATATATTTGTTCTCTATATATCTCCAATAAAAAAAAAGATCATTTACTGGAGCTCGGAAAAGGGTGATTTTCACTATACTGGATGGTTGAGATGAAAGTCAATCTGATAGATTTTCTTCTTTCTATTGGATTAGAAGTGTATATCACTTCATGTTTCAGGGGGTTTATTAGATCATTTGCTTATTTTATTCCACTTATCTATTCAAAAAATTTCTGCATTGGCTTGAACAAAATAATACTTCATATGCTTCCTATAAATATAATCTATTCATTATGAACAAATTAAAGAAAGATGTTACAAAAACTACATATAAAAACATTACAAATATATCTGTTATCATAAATATTACATACAAGTAACGTATAGCAATGGATTTAACCTTTTTATCCTTAAACACTAATGGATTAAATAATCCAAGAAAAAAAGGCATACTTATTAAAATATTTGAATCTGAACAAAATGCAAGTGATATTTCTTCAAGAAACACATTTCAAAACAGAAGATACTTTTAATTGGAATCCTAATGAATACAATATTTTAGCTTACTCGTCTTATAAGAAAAAGACTAGAGGAACTCTTATTCTATGGAAAAATTGTTATAATGCCTCAGATCCTTTTTAAATAGGAGGATAAAGAAGGATTTTTGTCTATTGTAATAATAAAATTTAATAATAGAGTCTGGACTCTAGTAAATGTCTACTGGTTCCCAGTTATAGGCATAGGAACAGTAATAAGACATATAGACTAAATTACTAGAGTATATAAAGGATATTTAGTATTAGGAGGAGACTTTAATTGTATCTTGGATAATGCAGAGACCTCTAACAAAAAAAGCTTATGCATTAGTAACATAGGAAAAACTCTTAAAAAATTTTGGGAAAATCGAAATCTAATTGGCACATTTAGATAAAAAGAAACTAATTCATTACCATTCTCATGTTAGGATTATAGATTTAGTACTCAAACCAGGATAGACAAAATATTCATATCCCAAGAATTAAACACAAAAATAGCAAGTTTTTCTTTAATCCCAATGTCCTTTCTCTGATCATAACTCATTAATTCTTAAAACATATGCAAATTTTAAGAGATTAGTTTTTATGACAAGAATTCCTGCCTATATCACAAAATTAAAACAATTTAAACCATGACTAGATTCAGAAATACAATTCTTCCTAGATATAAACTATGCTAATGAAACTAGTACAATAAACTTATGGGATACCCTAAAAGCTTATTTGAATGGAAAAATCCTATTATGGTATAAAACTAAAATAAAAGAATGGGATTCAGAACTAAATAGCATCCAAAAACAAATCTCTGAACTTAATCTAAAAAAATCAAGAGTCCTCTAAAAAATAAAAAAGCAAATGAACAATTAAACAAAAAATATACTGATGTTCTAACTCATAAAACTAACAGCATTAGAAAAATTAAAACTTAACTCATTTGCTGTATCTCCCAAACATATGCATAACTTAGCAGTCAGAGTTAAAAGACAAGCTTCTGAAAACAACATCTCAAATATCATTCATGAAGGAAAAAAAAATAAAAAAGTTTCAGACAAAAGTGATATATTGGGTGCATTTAAACATTATTACACTTGCCATTATAGAGAATAACCTAACCTTACTAAAATATCAAATTTAGATTTAAATTCAAATAATCTAAAAGTAATTCTGGAAAAAAATAATATTTGATCTTCAAAAACTAATCTCCCTAAAAGAAATTACTGAAAAAATTAAGGAAAGTAAAAATAATAAAGCACCAGGAATTGATGGAATAATTAATGAATCGTGTAAGATATTTCCAATCTCCATAATATCTCTATTTCATAAAACTTTAAATGAAATACAAACAAAAAATATAATTCCAGCCTCATGGAAATACTCCTTAATCTCACCTATCTTAAAAGAAAAAAAAAGACCCTTCACAGTGTTATTCATATAGGCCAATCTCAATACTCAACAATGATTACAAAATATTTATGTCAATTATGGTAAGTAGAATCAAAAAAACTTTAACACAAATCATAAATGAAGACCAAACTGGATTTATTTATAATAGACAAACCCAAGATAATATTCAGAGAATTTTAACTCTTATAGACTTCTTAAACACGGACAAAAGGGAAGCTCTAATAGCAACTTTAGACATAGAAAAAGCCTTTGACTCACTTAGATGGGAATTTCGTTTTAAACCTTAGAATTATTCAAATTTCCACTTAAATTTATTTCATTAATAAAAACATTTATAAAAATAATCTTGCATATGCCAAACTTGGTCCTTTACTTCAGAAGCTATTGGAATATCTAGAGGGACAAAGCAGGGATGCCCAATGTCTCCTATTCTATTTGCTCTGGCAATAGAATTATTTGCAATATCAATCCATAATAATCCCATCTGCGGTGGTGGTGCTGCGGTAGCATTGTCACCTCACAGTAAGACGCTGTCTGATTTGATTCACAGCTTGAGCGGCTTCTGCGTGGAGACATGCATGAATGGGCGTACCTTTGTTGAAGGTTGTGCATCAGGGCTGGTAACTCGGCATGTAAAAATCAATTACCAATCATTAGCGGACCAGAGTTCCACTGTGGCGACCCCTAACCGTGAAAAGCCGAAAGACACAAACAAAATCCGTAATAATCCCAAATTATATGCTATTGATGTATGTGGACAACATAATTCAAAAATTATGCTATTTGCTGACAATATACTTCTCACACTAAATGTTTCAGATGAGTCTTTAATAGAACCAGATAAACAAGTAGATAAATTCTATTTAATCTCTGTTTTTTCTTTTAACAAAGCAAATAGACTATTAAACATGAATCACATAATAGGTAAACAAGTTTCCATGATAAAATATTTAGGTGTAATACTAAGTGACAGTTTGGAATCAACATTATTTTCCTAAATGAAAATAAGGTAACTAAAAATATCATCTCAAAAGAACATGATATATTGTGGCATGGATTAATGATTAATATTTGAATATAATATATCAAAAATAACTAAGTTAAACAACATAAATAACATTATTTAGAAGATTTATCTATTCCAACGCTGACATTAAGATATGGTTAGATTTATTAATACCCTTTAGCTCTACAAAAAAAATGTCTTTAATAAAATTCATAAAACTACTTTAACAAATTGGGAGATGAAAAACTTTAGATGATGGCAACATCGTATAAAAAATCAAAAAGTATTAGACATTCAACATATTCAAAATACATTGAATATTTCAAAGAGTAATTGGTTTGTACTTTAAAGCATATTATCACATGCCCAAGATTTAAATAGAATAATAATTAATTATTCCTACAAGACTAGCCCTAGATTTATAAATATTATGTCTGAAGTAATATATAACAATTTTAACTAGACCAACTTGACATAAAAAATATATAACATTTTAATGATTTATAAAACCAACACTAACTTAAAATTTTGGAACTACATAACTAAAGGACATCAAGCTAATTTATCAGCTGAAAGTAAAGCCAGCCTCTTATAGTCTATCAACTATACATTTAATTTACAAGTATGGAAAATCTATACTTGGAAATATATACATTTATCACACCAGACAAAATAGCTAAATTTACAACAACAGAAAATATTATTTGCTGGAGATGTTTACTAAACTGTAAAGCAGATTGGATTCATGTGTTTTATGAATGCATTAAGATTCAAAAATTTTGGGAAGAAATTATTAAATTCCTACAAGCTATTTTCACAGATTCATTTGTTTTAACCAGATCCCTAATTTTCTTGAATGTAAATGATAATACAGAAATGAGTAAAAAAGATATATTTCTATTATGGTCCATTCTGACTGTGGCGAGAAAATGTATAACAAGAAAATGGAAGTCAATACAAGAACCAACTTTGGAAGAATTCTTGAAACTGTTGAAAAAGTCTGTGTTACTTGAAATCAAAGTCAAAGAACAGAGAACTGTTCTTAAAAAATGGACTAACAATCCTTGGGTGAAAATTCTTGCTCTTATGGATCTATTAGAATTGGACTCAGATTAATACTTCAATTGTAACTTATTTAAAGTGATTGTACAAATAATTTTTCTCTACTCACTTTATTTTTTTATATTCACATTATTAATTGTTCAAGCCAATTGTTTATAGTGTATATAGACTGTTATAACATTAATGTATATAGAAGACTGTAATATTAATTATTATTATTTATGAAAAATAAAAAATTTAAAGCAAAGTGCAATTCTGTTGTTCCCCTCTCAAAATGACTTATTATATATAGATGTGCCTACAGATACATACATATATGTATAGTTATCTGTCTGTCAGTATCTCACTCTCCCTAGATATATATATATATATATATATATATATATATATATATATATATATATATATATATATATATATGTATATATATAAATCTACAGTACACACACACACACACACACACACACACACACACACACATATATATATATATATATATATATATATATATATGTGTGTGTGTGTGTGTGTGTTTGTATAGACTTATACATCTCTGTCTCTTCCCATACATCTGCATAAGACATATACATATATCATACACACACACACACACACACACACACACACACACACACACACACACACACATACACACACATACCTCTATGTATATTTACTTCCGTGTTATCTACAGATATATGTTTATATGTTTGTATTGTCCAACATACCCTGATAATGGTGATTAAAGCTGCAGTATGGCACATATATAATGTTGCTCCAAGGACCAAATGTAAGGTCTCAACCATAGATAATGCACTTCCCTACAGCTCCTTGTGCCTGCTAGATATCACAACACACATACTAGCAGGTGAACAGGTGGCATTATGTATCATGTTGTCTACACATGCATTGACAGGGCATATTGTTTTGATGCACAGGATTGCCCATACAATTGCAACCAGCCACATATGGCCAAAATAGCTACTGTAGACACATAGCTAGGATAAAAACAGTTATCTGATTGCTAGGCTACTAGATGCAAAGAACAGTTGAGAAGCACTGCCACTCTGCAGCCCATACACACTGTTCAATACAGGGCTACTTTCTGCACTCTGCTAGTATTCACCAGCAGTCATATATAAAGCAGATGTCAGTTGTAGTATGTGCAGGAAATACTGGGATCTGTAGTGTGTAAGACTAGACAGGCAGGAATTCAAATCTCACTGCAGCTCAGTATGTGTGTGTGTGTGTGTGTGTGTGTGTGTTTGTGTGTGTGTGTGTGTACATGTGCATGTGCGTGTGAGTGTGTGTGTGTGTGTGTGTGTGTGTGTGTGTGTGTGTGTGTGTGTGTGTGTGTGTGTGTGTGTGTGTGTGTGTGTGTGCATCTCCCTACAGAACAAATGGGAATCTCACATTGATTTCCAAATTCTAATGGTTCTGCACATTTTGGCCCTTGCAGGTGCTGCCACCATCCAAACCCTTCTCTTCCACAGGGCCTGCTGATGTCATGTACCTTAACAGTACCAACTGCCATTGTAATGTCAGACTTAAATTTTGGTGTGTGCTATAAATCTGTAATCTGTAGTGTGTAAGACAAGATAAGTAGGGATTCTAATCTCATTCCAACCCTTTTGGTGTGTAGCATCTCCCTCCAAAATAAATATGATCACCACACTGACTTAGAAAGAAGTGTGGTTTTGCAGTATTTTGGAAGTCACCAGTGATGTGTGCCTTCAAACTCTTGACCAGAACAAGGTCTGTTGATGTCATCTTCCATAACATTAACTAAAAAGATGCTAATAGCACACTTGACGTGTGGCACATACATTAAGTACTGTGATCTCTAGTGTGTACCATTAGATAGGTAGTATCACTCATCTAGTCAGATAAAACAGACAAACATCCATAGGTTCAGTTCAAGCAGCTTTATTACACATAAACACATCAGCAATAAGGCTTTATAACTTAAACTTAAATAAACTTATAAACAGACTGACTATCACACTCATCCATGTTAACATTCTGTCTGTTCTTTCAAAATGGCACTGCTGCCTGCATATGCTCACTATTTATATGCACATGCTTACATCTGGAAATGCTTCTTAAAGGTACATGGGCACGCTCTGATCTACATCCTCCCTCTTTGAGAAATAGTCTTTGTATGAAATGACAGTATTCAATTACATGCAATTTACAGAAATGATCTTTTGACATGCAATTATACAGAACTAATTATGTGACATGCAATCATGCAAATCAGATACATATAAAACAATCATGTCCACGTTGCTGTGTATTTTACACTAGGTCTGGAAATACAACCTAATTGTATGATATAAATGTCAGAATTGTATCTAGCAATGGGGATTGTCTTCAAGAAATGTTCGACTTTCGGGTTAACTGGGATATCATCAGGAATGGGACTGGATACTGAGACATGCTCTTCAGTATGAACATTGTCAGGGTTGCTCTGAAATCTATAAACTGTATCACAGGTACAATGCTGCTGTATCTCTTTTGATACAGGAAGAATATGCCTGCGGTTTCTCCTGTATGCTATACCCTCAGATTCCACTACTGTCTCTCTTTCTTTTAACAGATGAAGAAATCAGCTCATTTTATAATAGGTGGACTTCTGAGAAGAACGCTTCTTAAAAATTTGGGCTTTGATTGCTATGTTGTTTTTAGCAATAGGCACCAACAAACTAGAACTGATAGGCAAGGCTGTTCTGGTTTCCCTAGATAGAAGTATCTGAGCAGACGCGCCAAGTAGGCTGTCATGGGGTATATTTCTGAGATTAAGTAAATTCAAGAAGATATTGGTATTGTCACACTTTGACCTCTCTAGTAATTGCTTTACACTCTGTACTGCATGCTCAACAAGGCCATTTGACTGTGGGTATTCAGAACTACTAGTAACATGAATAAAGTCCCACTCTTTTGCAAATCTCTGAAACGATTGACTGGTAAACTGAGAACTGTTGTCAGAAATAACTTTGTGTGGACTACCATTGACTGAGAAACTATGTTTCATCTTAGTAATAACAGCACTGGACATTAGGTTAGGTAGCAAATCGATCTCAAACCAGTTTGAATAAGAGTCTACCAACACTAAATAATGCTGATTGTTCCACTGAAATATGTCAGTTGCTACTGTTGACCAAGGTGGTTCAGGAATTTGGCTTAGCTGAAGTGGCTCTTTCTGCAAATGCAGCTTAGTACTGTTGCACAGTGAAGAAGAAGAAAGCACTTTATCAATGTCTTTCAATAGAGAAAGACAAAATACTCATCTTCTGGCCCTTCTTTTGGTGGAATTGGACCCTGGGTGGCCATGATCCATAATTTGAATGTATTCACCTTGAAGGTAAGTAGGAACAATAACTTTTGGACCTTTGAAAATGATACCATTTTCCATCAGCATCTCATCTCTGCATGGAAAGTAAGGTTGCACTTCCAGCACTGCACAGGATTGCTTTGATGGCCATCCTACATTGATGAAGTGGTTGTGCTTTTGAAAAATTGGATCAGCCTTTGTATAATCTCTCAGCTCATCAAGTCTCATGGTTGAAAAATTACACACTTCCATGACATCAAATTCAAAATTCTCTGCATTTGAGCAATTCTGTTGTATGTCTAGGCAATTTGGATAAGGTAACAGCCAGATAAAGAAGTTTTCCCATTGTATAGACTGTTTTAAAATTATAGTTTTACAATTTGAGCATAATTCTTTGCAGGTTTGCTGGAGCTGGATGCAATGGCTTGTTTAAAATAGAGGTTAATGGTCCGTTTCTGTCTGGATAGCTCAGCCATAAATGTAATCATGGAACTTCGAATATGAGAACACAATTGCCAAAAGTTCCTTCTCAAATTGAGCATGATGTATTTCAGTTTGTGTTAAATGAAAAAATACTGTAATAAAAATATCAATACACAGGAGGTTCAGGTTCTTTACTAGTGTACACCAGGAGGCAAAAAACGTACAAGTACAGAATTTTGTCTGAATGAAACAGGAAGAACAAAACATTTATAGTATTTCTTACTAGTATTAACCCACCAGGCTGATGTAGTCAGTCACAAGGGGTTTTACATCACTTTAGCTTACAATATTCTTGCTTACAATATTCTATTCATCTAAAATGCTGATACTACATTTTGCTTAAAAACTTTTTCTGGTAAATAACGTGGCCTTGCTAGCCACCTGGTTAGTTACAATACCCTTTTACAAAAGTTTCCACTCAAGGTTCTAAATTAATTCGAACATAATAGTAGATACAGTTCTCAATACATTTCTCTTGTTACATGTTATCACTTCCTCCTTGCAGCCGGTGCGTTATCTAGCAACATATACAAGGTCAATTGCTCAAGCGGAAAAGAGCAGAAGATTCTCATTATTTCACACATTTAATTTCCTGACCCAGCAGATAATCACTTGTGAGAAGCATAAACATTAATTCTTGCTGAGCTAGCTGCTACTGGGGTCCGAGGCCAACTTACAAAAGGCACACTGCAGTTTCCAAAAGCTTCTTGCAGTTTCATATGAATTCATTTTTCTTGTCATAACATTAATAGAATAAAATGCATTCTATCTTTCTTATTTCTTAATAAGCACTAAACATATACATTAATACATATTTTTCTAACATTTCCTCCCCTGTTAATACTTTTTATTCTATTCTCAGAAGTTTAAATGATTTTTATTTCTTCTCCTAACCTCTTCCACTTGGGACTTGCAGTTAAGAGTGTCATTCAGTTTAGACTTCAAGGAGAATTTCACTTGGAACCAATTCCTCAAGTTCAATGTCTTGATACAAGGTTTCAGAGACAGACATATCTATAAAATCTTTAATTAATCTTTTCATGCAGGGGATTCCACAACAAACACATGCTCCTAATAGGAGTAAACCCACACAAATGGCAATCAGAATATTCATTAGGTTGGAACCCCACCCCCCCAAACAGATTCTGGAGAAAATCTGTCAGAGGGTTTGGGCCTGGTTTGGTCATGGCCGACACTTGCTGAATCACCTCCAGATGGTTATCAATTTCATGTCTATTATCTGGAATATATGCACAGCATTCTTCTTTGATAAGCGTGCATGTACCACCTCTCGCCGCTAGGGTGAAGTCAAGAGCCATCCGATTTTGCAACACAACAGTTCTCATGGCATTCAGTTCATCAGTCACTAATTCAAGAGCAGAAAAAGTTGCATTACTTATTACTTCGAGAAGTTTCGACAGTTTTCTCAGCTCCCAAATCAATTTGACTGCACCATACACTGGGAGTATACCTGCCCAAGATATAACACTGTCACTCAAGTCCATATGAGTCAATTTGTCTTTGTCCTTCACAGAATTATGGTCTTTCCAACCTGCTTCAACTCGCCCTACTGGATTCACAGGTTTCACAATTGGATCTTTGGTTTTCTTGGAAACATCTCTCACGTTCCATATTTTACCCAGAGGTAATTCCGCAGTGTGTCGTATGGTCGGAACCAGGTAGCCCAAAAAACAATTGCCGGACCAATTCTCAGGTAGCCATTTGTATGCCTTTTTCCCACACAAAAAATAACTGTTTTCAACTTTAGTGCTAATACGCACCAACCCTGCATGAAACATTTTCTTATCTATGATTGACAATTGTTTAATCAAAACAGGATTTCTTTGTACTTCATTCAATGTCGTTTTCATTGAGTTCAAATATGAATCATAGTTAGTATTGCAAACAGTACCCCCACTTTTAGTCTTAATATAACATTTATAAGATATTGTTATGTTACAGTTACTCCAGCCCACCTGGAGAGTATCATTCTTGAAAAAACACACAATCCCTTTTTGTGTAACAGGTAAATACAATGCTATTTTATCCTGTGATCTCACAGTTCCTGCGTAAAAATGTAAATTTTCCCAAGTCTCATTGATCCCTAAAGGAACAGCGGACATTAGTAGTCCTCCATATGGTGTTGGTATACCTGTACAAACCCAGCAGTTTGAAATGTTCATAGTCTCAGCATATACACATTTAATTGCTAGGTATGTGTTAAAGTTTGGATGCCAGTCTATGGATGTCTCATCACGTTTATCCAGTTTTACTTGAGTGGTTGAGAAATGAAAAACCACAACAAAAAGAAAATTGTCAAAAGTACAGTCAACAAGTGTACGCTCAATAATATGATTATGCAACATTTTTGAGGTTGGTCTGAATTTCTGTCTTTGGCCATTTTGTTCTTGTTGCATAACAGTTACAATGTTTTTATCAAGTTGAAAGTTCTTTACCGGTTTACAGTGTGTCAAATGGATCCAAGATGACCTTTCGGCTATTTTGACTGCAGTAGGCATGGCCAGCAGTACCTGGTACGGTCCTTCCCACTTCGGGCTTGCCCAATTCTTGCACTTTGTTACCTTCACCCAGATCCAGGACCCCGGGGCTAGAATTGCTTCCAGTGGTCTGGTCTGGTCTGTTCTTTATCTGAAAAAGAGTTAAACTGCAAAAGAGATTTATTTGTTAACAGTTTCCTCATATAACTAGCTACTGAACTATCAGCCTCCTGGTCTGCAGGCATGAGAGCGTTCCACTGAGGTACATAATATGCCCTCCCAAATACCATTTCAAAAGGAGTTAAACCCTTTGCATTTGGAACTGTTTGCATACTTAGCAGCGCCAGAGGCAGACAGTGCACCCAGTTCTTCTGTGTTTCACTGACTAACTTTCTAAGTTTGTTCTTAAGGACTCCATTGTGCCTCTCCACCAGTCCCGCAGACTGAGGGTGATAAGCACAATGGTTCTTCAGGGAAAACCCAAAGAATCGTCCCAACTGTTGTATGGTTTGATTCACAAAATGTGTACCATTGTCACTATAAATTCTTTCCGGTATGCCAAATCTAGGAATAATCTCCTTTATGAGGGCTTTTGCCACTGTTGTTGCATCCGGATTCTTGGTTGGAAAAGCTTCCACCCATCTAGAAAACATATCTACAATGACAAGGCAGTACTTTTTGTTATCGCATTTGTTCAGTTCTATAAAATCCATACAAATAGTATGGAACGGATATGGCGGTGTAGGAAAACTTCCTTGTTTAGGTTTAAATGCCCCTTGTGCATGATGTTTGTTACAAATATGACATGCCGCACAAAATTTTTTTGTGTAATTTGTGAATCCATATGTTTGGAATATTCGGTTTACTAACTGTACCATTCCCCCCTGTTGAGACATGGCACTGCCCATGGCTCAACAAAGCTGCATATCTAAACAAATTAAATGGCAAAATGTTTTTTTTTCTCTTTGGAGATGTACAGCCCGTTTTCAAGGATTGCTCCTGGTTTTTCCCATTTTTGTTTCTCTGCTTTTGTAGTAAGCATCTACATTCTTTTTAACATTTCTAGGTCTAAAATTTCAGAGGGTTGTAATTCCTCGTCTAAAAGTAAAGTTTCTGAGTCTGAAGCTGCTTGCTTCACAGCTGCATCAGCTCTCGCATTACCTTTTGAAATTCTGCCCTGCTGTTTCGTATGAGCTACGCATTTACAAATAGCTACTTTAGTAGGTAACTGAATAGATTCTAACAATTCTAAAATAAATTGCGCATAATTAATTGGTTTACCACTAGATGTTATCATCCCTCTATTTTTCCACTGCTGTGCAAAAACATGTACAGTAGAAAAAGTATACTGACTGTCAGTATATATGTTTACACATTTGTCTTTTGCTAAGGTACAAGCTCGTGTTAAGGCAATCAATTCTGCTGCTTGTGCAGACAAGTTATGTGGTAAGGATTGGGCTTCTAAGGTATCAGTGTCTGTAACTATTGCATAACCCACTAGATTTTTCCCTGTAGGGCCCCTTCTGCATGAGCCGTCCATGTAATATGTCACCTCGGCCTTATCCAAGGGAATATCCGTGAGATCTTGTCTGGGTAAGGTTTTCTGCTCAATTTCCTGTAGGCAACTGTGTGGTGTGCAATCCACAGGAGTTGGGAGCAAAGTTGATGGATTTAATGTCGTGCATCGTTCAATTGTCATATGAGGTTGGCTCAACAGTATAGTCATACAGGAAAGGTGTCTAGCAGGAGAGAGATACGCTACTTTTTCTTGCAGTAAAATTATTGCGACTGCATGAGGCACTCTCAATGTTAGAGGGTGGAATAACACCACTGAGGCTGAAGCCTGTACTGCCATTGCAGCTGCGACTACTGCTTGTACACAGTGGGGCAAGGATCGCGCCACTTGGTCTAACTGTGATTAATAGTAAGCTATGGGGCATTGCTTATCTCCATGTTGTTGTGTCAACACTGATGTCATATATCCCTGCTTACAGTCTACAGTTTGAAAGAAACGTTTATGATAGTTTGGTAATCCTAGAACTAATGAAGAAGCTATTAATTGCTTCAACCTGCAGAAAGCCATTTCTGCTTCAGATGTCCATTGTAATAAATCCTGTGCTGTCATCGGCCTTTTGTATATGAGGTCGGTCAGTGGAGCAGATTCCAAAGCATAGTTTGGTATCCAACTCCGGCAGAAGTTAGTTGTTCCCAGGAAGGACATCATTTCCTTCTTGGTCGCTGGTTTGGGTGCTTGTAAAATCACTGTTTTTCTATCCTCATCTAGTATTCTACCTTCTTTGGATAGTACATATCCTAGGTATCTAACTTGTTTTCTCCAAAGCTTTAGTTTGATTTTGTTTACTTTGTGTCCCTGTGTTGCTAAGAATTGTAATAGTGCTATGGTATCCTCCCTGCATTGCTGCTGGGTGGGGGCTGCTAGCAAGATGTCGTCTACATAAAGTAGAATTTGACTTTGGTGAATCCCGCCAAATTACTAGCCATTTCTTGTGCGAATATTGTTGGACGCTCACAATATCTCTGTGGTAGTCGAGTATAGGTATACCTTTTCCCCTGAAATGTAAATGCAAACCAATATTGGCTATCAGGATGTATAGGTATTGAAAAGAAGGCATTGCTGACATCTACCACAGAGAAATATTTTTGATGAGGTTTCAAATCATTTAACAAAGTGTGTGGATCTGGCACCGTAGGTGCTCTAGGTATTACTGCATTATTTACAGCTTGTAAGACCTGAACCATACGCCATTCCCCGTTTGCTTTTTTAACAGGAAATAGAGGTGTATTACATGGTGAATTAGGAGATTCTACCAGTACTCCTTCTTTAAGTAATGCTGCTATTATAGGTTTGATTCCTATCTCTGCATCCTTTCTCAAAGGATATTGTCTCTTCTGCGGTTTGAATGCTGACTTTGGTGTAATAGTAACTGGTCCTGCTGTTTGAATAAGTCCTACATCTGACTTGCCTGTTGACCAAAGAATCTTTGGTATGTTCCATAAGGCTTTCTCCTCTTCTTCTAATAAGAATGCTAATCAGCTGTCCTCGCTAGACTGCAAGTGTACAGCTGGGTGTGCCTGTGTTAGCCAATTCAGTTTTTGTTTCTGTATTCCCTGCTCTGATAATTCTAAATCAGTTTGTTTCTCCCATCTCGTTACCTTTTCTCCTAGGTCTGCCCATTTTACATTTTTGTTCTTAGTTAAACTGACATATGGTAATCGATTAGATTTGTATAGTGCAAGGAATTCTTGAGGTAATGAACAGCTAACAACACTGTTTCCCTCAGTATCCCAGTACAGATTATATATCTGTATATAAATATGTGTGCTAAATTCGTACTAGCATCTGATGAAGTCCAGTGGATATGACAAAAACGCGATTTATTTTGGAAGAGCGTTAATGTGGAAGTGTTTTGTGCGTGTCTTGTGACAATAAAAGTTGCTATTAACTGTTTGGAGATCTACCTTCCTGGGACTGCAGTCCGTTTGGATTTACCAGTACAGATTATGTAACATTAATCTGTTTGCACGATTTCTGAACAATTCTTGCTCATATTCCTTATCATGTCCTGGTGTGCTACAGTAATACAGAGTGCAATGCAACAAATGCTGTCTGTCAGTGTCAAGGGAGGGGGATTTACTGATGGCTACGTTCATCAGTTCCTTGGTCACTGCCCCTGGACCAGTCGTAACCAAGTCCTGGCTGTACCAGTTAAAGGTTTCACCCTCCAGTCGCACCACAAAAGTATCCACTTGTCGCTGTGCCTCCATACCCTGCATAGTCAGAACTACTGCTATGCCAAATATCTGCATAAGGTCCCTACCTAATAGGTTTACTGGACATTTTGCAGAAACAACAATTTTACTCCTTTGAGTCATCCCTGAAACAGGGTCAGTTATTGCTATATCATGGGAAAGTGGTTCCCGGTATAGCTGTCCATTTGCAGCTTTCACTAATATATAATCAGGTGATTCTGAATGTTCCGGTAACTTGGAGGGGTGTATCAGAGTCCATGACGCTCCTGAATCACACAGGAATTTAACTTCCTTCCCCTCCACCAGAAGTGTAACTTCTGGTTTTGTGTCTGCAAAGTAGAGCTCTAGGCTCAATAATGCTAAATCTAAAATCTCATTTTCTTCATCTTCCATGTCTACTTGCACTTCCTCTACTCCTTCTATCACATTTACATTTGTTCTTTCTTTATTGTCTTTTCCCGATTATTTCTGACTCTCGTATGGTATATCTTCACCATCATATAGTCAGTCCTCATCTCCCTTATCCTCTGTGGTTACCTTCTTATTTTGTTTACAATCCCTAGCTAGATGTCCCTTCTTCCTGCACTTAAAGCATTCACCTCTCTTTTTCCTTTCTTCAAAGTCCTCTGACCATTTGTCAGACTGTTTATTTCCCTGTGCATTTTTCTTACTCTTTTACCAGACTGTAATACATAAACTTCAGCTCCATCTTCAGCAGTGAAAACTTGCGCTTTCTTTTTCTTTTTGCTATTAAAATGTTTTTCAGCATGTCTAGCATATTCAAGTAAGGCTTGTAACCTACTTATTCGATGATCTATCATATGCTTCAGAATGAAGCTACTAATAGGTGCAATGCAACCTTTTAAAAATGCATTTTTCAATTGTTGTTCATACGGGGAATTATTCATTTGATTTTCAGGAACTGTCATGCCACTATGATTGCTAAAGCACTCTAATAATCTGGCATAGTACCCATGTACAGTTTCATTTTCTTGCTGTATGCATTGATTAATACAAGTCCAGTCTGCTCTAGGTTTCCACTTCTCAGAGATTTGATCTGTAAGGCCTTTTACTCTATTGTCTAGTTCTGCGTCACTATGTGGGAGTGGCTTAAATTTTGCATTACGAGGATTCCAGGTGCCACTAATCATGTGCCAATCTGGACCTACAATTTGTCTAACTACTTTTTCTACTTCTTCCCCATTTAAGTGGTAACTTAACCTCATGCCTTGTAAATCTTCTAGGAATTTTGTAAAAGTAACTTTTGGATGGGGAATTCCCTCAGTAGCCTTCCGGATATCCTCTGGTGTCCACGGCCTATATACCAAGAGGGTTGGATCCTGTCCAACCTGTCCTGCCTGAGGATTTGGTACCTCTATAAGTGGACATATTTCTTCCTCACTCTCAGCTTGTAAATTTATCTCCATTTGATACGATTCTATGCCCCCCTGTGTTTTACGTGTTCGGGACCTAGTTTCAATGGGATCTCTAACAAACGATTTTGGTTTCACTGAGACATCAGGATACTACAGAGGTGGACCAGCTTGTCCACCCGCTTCATATCCTGAAAAAGGGAGTGGGGGGGGAGGAGCTGTTGCTACTACTATATTATTATCTTCTTTGTCTAAAAACAATGCCTTTGAATTATTACTCTTTTGTTCCCTACGGTTTGCTTCCTCAATCCACCTGTGTGCCTGAGGAATGCCTAATTGCCGTTGTTTCTCTTGCCTGACCTTTTGTATCACTTTTAAGCTGTTTAAGAAGTCTAACAAGTGAAGATTTGTCTAATTTCCCATCAAATTCATATTTGTTAACCCATTTTGCATAATATCTAACATTATCTGCACATGGTAGTTGCATATATTTTTCGTCTTCGGTTAGGGGCGGGTCTCACGATGTTTTAGTGCACTGATTTCCCATGTTAATAAATGTTACATAACCCTTTTACCACGTGGTACCACAACTTCAGTTCCTTTCACAGTTTATCTAGAATAACTGCCTGCCTTATTCTGTTACCCTGATCTATGACCAAATAAACAGTATTTTTTCTTGTCCCTGATCTGTGACAAATCTGGCAAAAAAAAAACAATATTTACTGTAACCTAGTCCCTGATCTAAAACAGAAAAAAGGCAAAAAGTCTCCCTACCTGAGCCTCCAGTATTGAGCAGTCGTGGTTCGAAGTGGAGATCCGCCCTTCAGCCACAGATCGGAAAGTGGCCAGCCTCTTTAAACGACAATTCAGTCAGAGGACTTTTCACTCAAGAAGAACCATTTCAGTATCTTCTCCTGCATGCAGTCTACGACCACCGCTATGCTCTGATCCACAGCTTCTGAGGGATTCCGGTACACAAAGGACCAATCTGTTAAATGAAAAAATACTGTAATAAAAAGATCAATACATAGGAGGTTCAGGTTCAGGTTCTTTACTAGTGTACACCAGGAGGCAAAAAACATACAAGTACAGAATTTTGTCTGAATGAAACAGGAAGAACACAACTTTTATAGTATTTCTTACTAGTATTAACCCACCAGGCTGACGTAGTCAGTCACAAGGGGTTTTACATCACTTTAGCTTACAATATTCTATTCATCTAAAATGCTGAAACTACATTTTGCTTAAAAACTTTTTCTGGTAAACAACGTGGCCTTGCTAGCCACCTGGTTAGTTACAATACCCTTTTACAAATGTTTCCACTCAAGGCTCTAAATTAATTCGAACATAATAGTAGATACAGTTCTCAATACATTTCTCTTGTTACATGTTATCACTTCCTCCTTGCAGCCGGTGCGTTAACTAGCAACATATACAAGGTCGATTGCTCAAGTGGAAAAGAGCAGAAGTTTCTCATTATTTCATACATTTAAATTTCCTGACCCAGCAGATAATCACTTGTGAGAAGCATAAACATTAATTCTTGCTGAGCTAGCAGCTGCTGGGGTCAGATGCCAACTTGCAAAAGGCACACTGCAGTTTCCAAAAGCTTCTTGCAGTTTCATATGAATTCATTTTTCTTGTCATAACATTAATAGAATAAAATGCATTATATCTTTCTTATTTCTTAAAAATCACTAAACATATACATTAATACATATTTTTCTAACAGTTTGGGTAAGAGCTCTAAATGCGTAGGCAACAGGTTTGCCCTCTTGAAGAATAACAACTGCACCCAGATCAAACTTTGAAGCATCATAGTATCTTAATGTAGGCAGGTTAGCAATTTGCTTTTTGAGGTTATCAAATGATCTCTGGTGTTGTTCCAACCATGACCATGCAAAATTTTTGCATGCCATCTTTCTCAAAGGCACTGATAACTCACTAAAAGTAGGGATATATTTGCCCAAATACTTAACCATACCAAGAAAATGCTGTAGGGCTTGGACACTGTCTGGAGCTGGCATCTCAAGAATGGGTGCTTGATTGGAAGGATCTGGTCATAAGCCTGCACTGGTATATAAATGAACTACATAAGCAACTTCTTGAAGTCTGAACTTGCACTTCAGAGGATTGAGCTTTAAGTTCACTTGATGCAATCTGTCCAGAACCTTTCTGAGGTTTCTGTCATACTCTGCTTCACCATTGCATCCAACCAGTAAATCAGCAACTATTATTGCAAATGGGTAGCCTGAAAAAAGTTGCTCCATTGCACACTGAAAGACTTCACTGGAAGAATTTATTCCAAAAGGCATCCTAAGGGATCTGTATCTACCAAATAGGGTACTGAATGTAGTCAGCAGTGAAGATTTGCGATCAAGCATTACTTGCCAAATTGAACTCTTTGCATCTAAGACAAAAAAAAAACAGTGGCATTTGACATGAGGGTGACAATTTCTTCAACTATATGTATAGGATGATGAGTATTTTGTAATGCCTTGTTCAAGTATTTTGGGTCAATGCATATTCTGCTTTCATCTGAATTGTTCTTATGAGCAGCTACCATGGAAGACGGCCTCTCATTTGGTTCTGTGACTGGACAAATAACACCTTGCTGCACCATTTTGTCTAAATGGACCTTGACTTTACCCTGCATAGCTATTGGAACTCTCCTTGCTGGTCTGACCACTCCACTGTCCTCTGAGTCTACTTTCATTTAGTACACAACTGGAAGTTTGCCTATCTTGTCATCAAAAACATCAGCATACTCTGAGAAAATAGCATCAGTAAAGCTGGAACATGTGATTACATGATGGACTTCTTTAGTAAAAGAAAGCAGTTTCATTCTCAAACTGTCTCTGAGACCAAATAATGACTGCACAGGTCTTTTGACTTCATAAAATTTGCAAGCGGTAACTGTTCCCTGCTCAATAGCATGAAAGCACTACTGACTCTTCGGTTTGAATCGTTTCACCTCCATAACTAGCAAGCTTTGCATAATTGGCCAGATTAAGTTGCTCACCAGCTCTCACTTTAGCAAATGTTACTGCTGACATTTTGTTACAGTTTGAACCGGTGTCTACTTTGACCTCCATGGGATTACCATTGATCAGGACAGTTCAAAACACTTCATTCTTTGCCAACAAATCTACTGTATTAACCTTTTCACCAACCAATAATACACTATCAACATAGAAAGTACAGTTGCAAGTTTCTATATGATCAACCTGGTTTTTTGCATGACCTTTCTTAATAACTGAATGAGGCTTGCTTGATTTACAAAACTTCTGAAAATGGTTCTATTTTTTTCACTTGTGGCATTGCTGAACAAATGCTAAGCACTTCTTTCTTTTATACTCATGACTGGCACCGCAATTACGACAGTTAACAATAAGGATTGACTTGGGTTTTGCTGACTCACTTTTATACTGTACTGAGCATGCCCTTTTTACTGAGCTAGTCTTTGAACTTGCTAGAAAGCTATGGATTTTCCCAACCAGACCCACAGGAGTTGCTAATGCCATGTGCTTTGGACTGTTTCTGCTTGCCATGTGTTGCATGCTGTCTACATTTGTTCTAGAGGCTGCTGAAACCATGCTTTTATCACTTGCAAGCATACTTGTGTGCCTTTCTGTGAGCTCATGGATTTGACAAATATCTATTGCTTTGCTTAACATTAAATCACTGCCATGAACCAAAATTTTTCTCACTGCAGCACTATTAACACCACACACAAGCCTGTCCTTTATTAACTCATCTTTCAAGTCACCAAAACTACATGTTTTGGCCTTATTTTTCAAGTCAGTGACATAAGCTGCAAAAGTTTCACCTGGCTTTTGGTCTGTTGTATAAAATAAGTGCCTCTCTAATGTAATATTTGTCTGGGGGGGTGCACATTTCTCTAAATTTGCATTTTAAGCAGTATGTGTCGTCCCTTGATTCAGCCGGTACCACAATATGGTGGTTTGCCCCCTCTCCTGCATATACTTCTGGTTCATACACAAATGAATGGTCACTTTCAATAGCCTCTGACCCAGATAGGATAAACAAAATTAATGTCCTTTATGTGCATCTTTGTCAGAAAAAGCTGTTTGTATGAAAATATTGCATTCCTGTATAATACTCTCCAATTATCTGCTGTATTATGATCAAACACAAGTGGACTTGGTCTGTGAAATGCCTCTGACATATCAACACACAGTAGAGAAGTTGTGTGAATTCATGTATATATATATATATATATATATATATATATATATATATATATATATATACCAGAACTTTATGCCAGTACTTGTAAATATGCCCAATAGAACAAACACTTTGAAATAACTGTACTTTGTCAAATAAGTCTCTGTAGCACAAAAACACTCTGAAATCGCTGCACTTATGAAACCACTCATCAGTGTAAGAAATACTTCGAAATAACTGTACTTTGCGAATAAACTGTACACAACAGAAGAACCTCATAGTAAGAAACACTTTGATATGAATGCACTTTGCAAATAAACTGCACACAGCATAAAAACTCTTCAAAATGCCTGTACTTTTGTGAAAAAAACTCTTTACAGTGTAAGAAACACTTTAAAATGACTGCACTCTGTGAATAAATGTACACAAAAGCAATAGAAAGTTTTTTGAAATGGTTGTACTTTGACTGCACTTCGCACTATAGCTGTACTTTGCACATAGCAAACTCTTTGAAATAATTTAACCGTAATGAAGCACACAGTCTGTAAACACTTTCCACACTCTGAGATACCACAAACAACTCTAGTTATGCATTCAATGGCTTCCATCAATGGGGAATAGTAGTTTGTGCCAAAACATAGTATTTTACTAAAACACATGCTGTCACCTTACTCTTTAAGCTTAATTTGCTCTTTTATTGTACTTGGTATGCCCCTTTAATCTATCATGCTCTTTTTACTTTTCTTGTGCCCATTTTACCCTAAACATGCTCGTTATACAAACCAAAGCTAATTCTGAGCCCCATATGAATATCTCTGCTAGTGTTACCAAATATCATGGTGTCAAACATGTTGTTTAGTTTATAATGCGTTTGTGCCTTTTGTTTGATTAATAATATGTTTTGTGCTACTCGTTTGATTAATAATGCATTTTGTGCCTTACAAATGCTGTTTCATTTTCTTTGCCAAATAAATCATTTGTACAGTTTTCCATTACCTTAAGTTCATTTCTGGCCATTTTTTTATTTGTCTGAGCTTCATTTCACTCAACCTGTTTGATCTGTCTTCACCTTCAACTCTGCACCTCATGGTTTGAAGAAGTTGCTCTCTTAATCCCAGTTCTGACACCATATTGCTCATCTGGTCAGGATAAAGCAGACTAACATTTGTGGGTTCAGTTCAAGCAGCTTTATTACACACAAACACATCAGAAATGAGGCTTTGTAATTTAAATTTAAATTAATTTATAAACAGACTGACTAGCACACTCATACATGTACTCTGGTTGTTCTGTCAAAATGGTACTGCTGCCGCCTGCACATGCTCACTATTTATATGCATGTTCTTATATCTGAAAATGCTTCTTAAAGGTACATGCACACATGCTGATATACAAGTAGGTGTTCTAAACTTGGACTGTGCATGCTGTGCAGTGTTCTGTACATATGAATTGATAATAGTACTATTGTCACTGTAGCCAGGTGTGGGTGGCCTTGTGTGTGGATGTTACAGCATTTTACATAAGCTTATGGGATGATAGGATCATTGCACATTAGTAGACTAATGGGCCTAGGTTCCATAAGATCCTAGTCACATTCTTACCCTTATTTACATGATCAGCACATATTGCCCCTGTCCACAAAGGACATGCATAGAAGCACTGTGGTAACATGACAGTCACCCAGGCAATCATACAGACTGCATCTAAGGATGGCCTATGAGGTGCACTGTTTGCCATTAGGTGAGGGTCTGTTGCAATGGTTTTGAAAGTGTGGTACACATATTTCCCCACCAGTATGTGTTAGTAAACTGCACACAGCACAACTCTTCAAAATGGCTGTACTTTTGTGAACTAACTCTTTACAGAGTAAGAAACACTTTAAAATGACTGCACTCTGTGAATAAATGTACACAGCAAAATGACCTTTTTGAAATGGCTGTACTTTGCACTTTGCAATATAGCTGTACTTTGCACATAGCAAACTCTTTGAAAAAATTCACCGTAATGAAGCACACAGTCTTCAAACACTTTGAATACTCTGAGATACCTCAAACAACTCTAGTTATGTATTAAATGGCTTCGGTCAATGCAGAATAGTAGTTTCTGCCAAAACATAGTCTTTTACTAAAAAACATGCAGTCACCTTGCTCTTTAAGTGTAATTTACTCTTTTATTGCACTTGTTATGCCCTTTTAATCTGTTATCCTGTTCACTATACTTTTCTTGTGCCTGTTTTACTCTGAACATGCTTGATATGCAAACTGAAGCTAATTCTGAGCCACATATTAATATCTCTGCTAGTTTTACCAAATATCATGTTTTCAAACATTTTGTTTAACTTATCATGTGTTTTGTGCCCTTCGTTTGCTTAATAATATGTTTTGTGCTACTTGTTTGATTAATAATGTGTTTTGTGCCTCACAAATGCTGTTTCATTTTCTTTGCCAAATAAATCATTTGTGTAGTTTTCCATTACCTTAAGTTCATTTCTGGCCATTTCTTATTTATCTGAGCTCTGTTTCACTCAACCTGTTTGATCTGCCTTCACCTTCAACTCTGCACCTCATGGCTTGAAGAAGTTGTTCTCTTAATCCCGGTTCTGACACCATGTTGCTCATCTGGTCAGGATAAAACAGACTAACATTTATGGGTTCAGTTCAAGCAGCTTTATTACACACAAACACATGAGAAATGAGGCTTTGTAACTTAAATTTAAATAAACTGATAGACTGACTAGCACACTCATACATGTTAATGCTCTGGCAGTTCTGTCAAAATGGCACTGCTGCCTGCACATGCTCACTATTTATATGGATGTGCTTACATCTGGAAATGTTTCTTAAAGGTTCATAAACACACGCTGATCTACAGGTAGGTGTTGTAAACTTGGACTTTGCATGCTGTGCAGTGTTCTGTACATATGAATTGATAATGGTACTATTGTTACTATAGCCAAGTGTGGGTGTGTGTGTGTGTGTGTGGATGTTAGAGCATTTTACATCAGCGTATGGGATCATCGGATCATTGTACATTAGCAGCCTAGTGGGCCTAGGCCCTATAAGATCCTAGGCACATTCTTACCCTTATTTGCATGATCAGCACATATTGCCCCTGTCCAGAAAGGACATGTGCAGAAGCCCTGTGGTGACATGAGAGACATCCAGGCAATCATACAGATGATATCTGAGGAGCACCAATTAGGTGCACTGTTTGCCATTAGGTGGGGGTCTGTTTCAATGGTTTGTGAAAGTGTGGTACACGTATTTCCCCACCATCATGTGTTATTAATGTCACATACAAGGTAATGTCCTTAAAGTGGGTAATACATGTACTATTCCACTTACTGATATGCAGCATTTCCAGTACAGCAGGGTCAGACATTGCCCTGTATATAAGGCAGAGATCTCTGACTGGTCTATATGACACAAGCTACAATGACAGTTATTACACACGATCTCCATAGGACAGATACTGGGGATATGAAGTTCCCTTGTGAACAACTTTGTATTGTTTGCAATTGCCACTGGTGCTTGCAAAGGTACAAGAGAAAATGGCCATTGCAGTGAAATATTAGCATGCTGAGGGTAGACTACATGAAGGTTATAACTATATCTTTATTGGGTGACAGTGCCATCACTAATGTCATGATATACTACCTTTCTTTCCCCTGTGGAGACATGGTAATCTCTGTTAAAGTAGGAGTAAACCTATGTGGTCAGCCCTGTGCGCCCAGGTCAATCACCCCTGAGTATATACATCAGGTGTTGCTAATGGTGTGCTACTTACCAGGAACATTGCTGTTACCCATGGAAATTATACTGCATACACATTTGAATGGGGTTACAGCCATTAGTACATGAACAAGCATATGTTCATGAAGACCCTCTTGTAGGAGAGTGACATAACTGGGAGACTGTATGACTGCTCCCAATTTGATGTGCCATGAGCTGCTTCTTGTCCTGCTGTCAGTTACAGCTGAGTTTCTGCAGTTGTACAGATGGTTGCATAAAACATTGTTGTAGAGGTTGCCATACGTCTCTGTCCCATCTGAGGGTGGTGGTGCAGTCACACCATTTATACCATCCCATAGGAGGTTATCCTTTGCTTTGTTGAAGATTATACCTATGTTTGTTGAAGTGGAGGGTTAGCGTGTAAGTCTTACATGTAAGGACATTGAGCTGTGGTCAGATCTTACCATGGAGGACCTCACAGTGCAGGTGCTACAGTTATCACCCATATTGGTTAGCACCTGATGCAGTGCATTGGCTCCCCTTGTGGAGATGTCACTCCACTGGTTCAGTGTATTGTATTTAAGGACATGGAATAACCTTCAGACAAATGAGTTTCAGCATGAATAACCAACATAGCTGGTATTCAGTTAAAACCACCCCACACCATGGTGTTGTCATGTAACTTGATAGACACAGATAGATTCCAGTAAGCACAGCAGGTGTTGTGAGTCATGGAGTTGCTCTGTAGCTAGCAATTACTTCATTAAGTGGCCTATCAGCAATGAATAGCACATCCAGTGTCTCCAGGGAATCACACTGTTTAACCAGTCTGGATATGTTCATAGGTTCATAGGTTCATAGGTGTATACTAGGCTAATGGCCCTGGAGCCTTTAAAAGCATAGCCCATAAAAGTGCCCTGGCATTGTTCTGTCCAACATTAGTTCCCAGTGCCTCTATCAATTAGAGCCACTGGAGTGATCCCAGGGTGAAATTTCTACTTTCCATTGACTAATCAAGATTTATCTTGAAGAGGGCCAGTGAGGTGTTCTGCTTGACATGTATAGGAAGTCTATTCCAGAGCATGGGCAGTCTCTGGGTGATGAACCTGCCCCTCCAGCATGTGCTGTTGATTGTGGTAATGAGGTTGAGGTCTCTGGAGCATGTGGTGTGGAGAGATTGGGATTTCTTTAGATTTAGCATTTTTAACAGAGCTGGTTCAGACATGACTTTGTAAGTCAAGCAGAGACTGCCTCTTAGTAGACGATATGAGACAGAGAATATCTGCTGTTTTTGGAGTCTGTCATGTAGGACATGTGTTTAAGGCCTAGGATCCTCTTCATGCGGTACTTTTGTGGCCTCTGCAGCTGTTGCAGGTGTCTAGTGAGGTACATGCCAAATGTGGCATTATACTCTGTGATTGGCCTAATGAGGGAAGAGTAGAGAGAAATGATAACCTCTTTCTTCATGGATGAAAAACCCTTGGTAATGAGATGTGCCACATAGAAGGACTTTATGACCACAGTGGCAATGTGGTGGTTGAAGGAGAGGTTGCTGTCAATCTGTGTCCCCAGATCTCTTATAATGGTTTCAGTGTTCAGTGGGCTCCCATTGATGTGGCAATTAGTGGGAACTGAGTTTTTCCCAAAGGGGTTGATGACGCATATTTTGGCATTAAGCTTAAGGCCATGGTTTTGACACCAGTCATTGGTCTCAGTGAGGCCTTTCTGTAGGATTTCTACATCACTTGGGGAGTTAATAATGGCTCCCAGCTTGCAGTTATCTATGAACCTGGACAGCCAGACTCCCCCGTGTTGGCCTGGACTTCTGAGAAGTAGATGTCAAACAGGAGAGGACCCAGGACCGATCTCTGTGGAACTCCACTCATGACTGGTCTGCAGTCCACTGTGGGTTCTATCAATGATCCAATTTGCATCCCACCTAATGATATAGGGGTTGATGCCTAATTTGGTGATTTTATCAATAATTCCTAAGTGAGGAATGGTATCAAAGGCCTTGGCCAGATCGAGGTAACTCTGGTGACTGACTCAAAGAAGTCAACCAAGTTGAGCAGGCATGATCTACCTTTCATAAATCCAAATTGCGTGGGATCTAGAGTTTGGAGATTCCCTGTATCCTTGTTAATTAGGTCCATGATGGTGTGCTCCATAGCCTTACATATCAGACTCATCAGGTTAATGGAGCAATAATTTCCAGTATCTGTAGTCTGTCCTCCTTTATGGAGAGGGGTGACTGTAGCAGTGCGTCATTCTGTAGGGACAAAGCCTGAGGTGAGGCTGCGAGTGAATAGGGCACACAGATGTGGTGCCAGTTCACTTTGTAATTCATAAAGAACACAGCCAGGGATATTGTTGGGTCCCATGGAATCTGTATTCTTGGCCTTGGACAATGCAGCTTTAACCTGTGCTGCAGTAATACTGGGTGCCTGGCATTCTTCCAGTATTGAGACTGGTCCTTTGGGGGGAAGAGAAGGGTAAAGTTGGCACTGAATATGTCGGCCAGTATGTTGGCAATATCTGTTGGCTCAGTATAGTAGGTACCATTATGCAGTAACTCAGAGCAAATCTGGGTATTGCTGTGGAGATTCTTGATATAACTATAGAAGGCGTGGTTGTTTTTAGTGTCTGCCACAATTCTGCCTTCATAGCTGACTTTGGAGGTTTTGATGAGGGATCTCAACTTTTTGTCGAGGTTGATAAGGGAATTTTTCCAGTCTTGGGACTTCACCTTTTTCTGCAACAGTTTCTACCTTCTGTTGTAGAGTTTATTAATGGCAGGGGGCCACCAGATTGGTTCCCTTTTTGAAAGAGAGTATCTTGGTTCTGTTGGGCATGGCTAGTTCCATGCATTTATGTACATGTTTGTACAGTGCATTGCTGTATGATTTGGCAGTCATGTATCTATTTTCCATTGGCATGAGTGACATGAAGTTAGCCACCTCTGTTTTTAGGAGTCCAAAGTCAGCTTTGGAGAAGTTTTTCATGGTGGATACCTTTGTGGGGGTGTGTGGGTGAGAAGTGGATTTCCATGGTGATTATTTTTTGGTCAGATCTAACCAGGGAGGAATTGACTATTGGTGTAGAGTAGTGATTGCCCATGTTAGTAATAACCATGTTAAGGATGTTGCTTCCTCTAGTGGGGGTAAGAATGAGCTGGTCCAGGGCATTGTAATTCATGAATTCCAGGAGTGTTGGGCCAGTGCAATGGTGCATGAGTATTTTTCCCAGTTGATGGAGGGGTAGTTGAAGTCACCTAGTATGAGAATGTTTGGTTGGATCTTAATAGTTTCCTGGCTGCTTAGCAATGTGAAGTGAGAGGCTTGGGACATAGTTGGGGACCTATAGCAGGCTGTGGCCTGAATCACTATCTTACCCAAAATTAGTTGTCACTCCCACAAAACAGCAAACATGTATAGCTGATGCTAACAGCCAAAAACCAACACTGAATATCTCACAAAAGAGGCCAGCACTAAAGGGATGTCTGGATAGATAGAATATTTTATTCAAATACACTTGTCTCAGACCAGTTTCAGCATATAGCATTCTTCAGTGTTCAACCACTCAAGAATTCAATTAACTTATATACAATCAGTATCTGATAATTTCATATGACATCACTTCCCCTTGACACCAAATTAATAATTAATTAGGTTTTCTTAAATTACATTTTATCATTAAAACCTGGTGCAAAATGTCCCCTCAATTTAATAATCCATTTCCTTTCTTTATATGTCAAAATAGAGTGCCATCCCATTTTAAATAATCTATTGCCCATAACTTTGTCAATCACTGTAAAAGTAAATTTGATAGACGTGTGGAGTTGGCAATGTCTGTATAGTGTATTTGTGATTCTTTTGTTGCATATGTCACTAAAATGTTCAGACATTCTACATCGTAATGATCTTGAAATCTGCCTTACATAGAAGGCAGCACAAGTGCAGCTGGCCATAGCCACTATCCAATCTGACCCACAATTGGCATAGAACACGTGACCCGTATTCCTGCTAGTGAATTGTTTGGTCTTATACATATGTTTGCTAAATGTACAATGTCCACAAGGATACAATGTCTATCTCCTGTAATGGCTAATTGATGGCCAATCTGATCAACCCTATTAACTTTCTTATAGTGAGCAAAATATGAACCCAAAGTTTTCCCTTTTCGAAAGGAGAATTGGCATCTGTCTGGCAGCAAAGTACCCAATTCATCATTGGAAGTCAAAACGTTCCAGTGTCTATGAACCACATCTCTTATAAGATTGGCATTCCTACCATAAGTAGTAACCAAACTAATAACATCCGACCCATCCTGATTCTGTTTAGGTTAATATTGTAACAAATCAGATCTCATTTGTTTAGTAGCCCATTCACTTGCGCCAAACACGTCCCCCTGTTTATATCCCCTATTTAGGAATCTACATGTAAGATCATGTTTAAATATACTGAAATCCTCAGTCTGACGAATAATTTCTTCTAATTCTCAAAAATTGAGACTTTGGAATATTCCTGAATGTATGGCTGGGGTGGAGACTAGATGCATACAATAAGCTAGTATATTGTCGATATTTCCTGTGTACCAATGTTCTTAGGGTATGATCTTAGGTTCATAGGTTAGTACTAAGCTAACTACCCTTTCGAGCCATTGTAAGCCTAGCCAATTATCCCTTGTGAGACTCAAACCCTACACCTTGTGTTTGTAAGGCAAACACCTTAACCATTAGGCCACCCTGCCAACCCCTTGTTGTCGTAAAACCTTGACATCCAAAAAATTAAATTCAATACCCCACTTATTCTCATTGATATATTGGACAAACTCCAATAAATAGTCAATATCTCCCCGCCACACCAACTGTCATCTAAAAAACGTCTCCATATGTCGATTTCAGGTAAGAAGATGTTATGAGAGTCATTATAAATGATATGATCTTCAATATAGCCCATAAATAAATCGGCATATATGGGGGCAAAAGACGCCCCCATAGCCATACCTTGGGTCTGCCAATAACACTCTCCTTTAAAATAGAAAACATTCTTCATGAGGATGTGTTCGGCCAAGCATATAAGGAGTGTGTTAAATCCCGGGGTATAAAGTCCCGTCTTATCTAACCAATATTCCAGGGCTAGAAACCCACCCAATGAGGAATACTGGTATATAAAGACTTGACATTTAGCGTACACATAAACAAACTGGGCTCTAATTGGGATTCTTACACAATCTGCAGAAATTCGGTAGTGTCTTTAATTCTGGGTCTAACCAGTGGCAATAAAGGTTGTAAATATTGAGTAAGGAACACCGATAATGGATCCGTAAGAGACCCATTTCCCAAAAAAAAAGGTCTTCCAGGAGGCTGGTTCAAATTTTTATGAATTTTAGGTAAGAGGTATAAATATTGCTTACCAGGCTCTTGTACTGTAAGGTGTTTTCTAACCATTTCACTTATGATACCCTCATCTACTGCTTTCTCTAAAACGTGTCAATCTCATACTTAAAATTAGGGGTGGGATCAATAGGCATGTTCAAGTAATGCTGAGGGTTAGTCAGTTACCTATTTCCCTCAGCCCAGTAGTAACTGGAGACCATGACAACAACTGCCCCATCTTTGTCTGCTGGTAGTATGATTATATCCTTGTTGACCTGAAGTTCCCTTAATGCCTTTTGTTCTCCTTTGGACAGATTGTGTCCCAACACCTGTGAAGAGCATAACTTATAGGTTCATAGGTTCTTGGTTCATGCTAGGCTATCTGCCCTAGGGCATTTATAAGCCTAGCCAGAGTGTGTTTGGCTTTCGCCACCCATTTTAAATGAATTTTGCTATGCCCTTTTTCGAGGTTAGTATACTGTGCATCTGTCTAACAGTGACACAGAAGTGATACCCGGGGTAAACCTATGATCTCCCATCCACTCATCAAGATTCTGCTTGAAGAGAGTCAATGAGGGACTCTGCCTAACCTGGACTGGGATTTTATTCCAGAGTGAAAGGAGCCTCTGGGTTATGAATCTGTCCATCCAGCATGTCCTATTTATTTCAGTGGTGAGGTTCAAGTCTCTCGAGCTCGTAGCTTGATGGGATTTGGATTTTCTGAGGTGCAGCATGTCTATTAATTTTGGGTTGGACATGGCTTTATACATCAGGCATAGATCGCCTCTGAGCAGGCAGTATGCCACTGAGTAGAGCTGGAGTTTCTTTAACCGGGCATCATATGCATCTGTTTGAGCCCTTTGATCCTCTTGGTGAGGTACTTTTGGGGTCTTTCCAGTTGCTGCAGGTGTCTGGTAAGGTACATTCCAAAAGGGGCATTGTACTCAATTATGGGCCTGTTGAGGGATGAGTAAAGAGGCATGATGACCTCCCCCGATCTAGATGTGAATCCCTTCATGATTAGGTGGGCTATATAAAATGTTTTTCTAACCACTTTGGCCACGTGGTTTACAAATGAGAGATTGCTATCAACTTGAGTCCCCAGGTCCCTAATTACTTCTTCCATACTTAATGGATTACCACCTATGTGGTAATTTGTGGGCACTTTGTTTTTGCCAAAGGGAATGACTATACACTTTTTGGCGTTTAGCTTGAGGCCATGGCTCTGGCACCAGTTGTCCGTTTCTATGAGGCCCTTTTGTAGGATGCTTGTGTCAGCTGGAGAGTCGATTATGGTGCCTAGTTTGCAGTTATCTGCGAACTTGGTCAGCCACAGTCCTTCTGTGTTGGCCTGTACCTCCGTGAAATATATACCAAACAAGAGAGGTCCCAGGACTGAGCCTTGTGGGACGCCACTTGTAACTGGTTTGGAGTCTGACATGGCTCCAGCAATTCTAACCATGTGGGTTCTGTCCTTGAGCCAGTTTGCAACCCATCTAGTGACATAGGGGTTTATATTTAAGCTGGTGAGCTTATCTATAATGCCCGAGTGGGGTACTGTATCGAAGGCTTTTGCGAGGTCCAGGTAGGCTGTGTGTATCACCTTCCCCTCGTCAATGGCCTTGGTGACTGTTTCAAAGAAATCGACCAGGTTTAAGAGGCAGGATCTGCCCTTAACAAAGCCGAACTGGGTAGGATCCAGTGTCTGTAGGTTCCCAATATCTTTATTTATGAGGTCCATGATGATCCTTTCCATAGCTTTGCAGACCAAGCTAGTCAGGCTTATGGGGCGATAGTTTCCAGGATCCGTTGAGGCACCACCTTTGTGGAGAGGGACCACTGTTGCTGTACGCCACTCTCTGGGTACATATCCTGTAGTAATGCTGAGATTGAACAGTAGTTTGATGTTTGGGTTTAGCTCTTCTTGGAGTTCATGTAGGACGAGCCGGGACACCGTCTGGTCCCATTGATGCTGTGTTTTTTGCTTTGGAGAGGGCAGCTCTTACCTGAGCATCTGAGATGTCAGGGGGGCAGCACTCTGCTGGGATAGATATTTTCCCTTTTGTTGGGGGGAGAGTTTGCGCTGAACCTGTCAGCTAGGATGTTGGCAATGTCTGTGGGTTCGGTGTATTTTTTGTCATTTTGGACTAATTCTGAGCATATCTGGGAATTCCCACACAGGTTCCTAACATTACTAAAGAAAGCCTTGTGATTATCCTTAGTGTCCTGTGCAATTTTTCTCTCGAAGCTGGCCTTAGATGATTTTATGAGTGCCCATAGTTTTTTTGCTAATACTGATCAGAGATGCCTTCCCTTTTTGGGATTTTGCTCTATCATCTTAAAATGTAAATCTTTGAGAACCACCTCCTGGAATATAGCCACATGTTTATTCATAGGAGTGAAATTAGACTTGTGGAAATGAAACTCTGTAGACCTTTGTGAAGCCTCCTGTGGACCAAAAAAATAATTTTAAATTTAATTTTCGACAAAATGCTATAATGTCAGTCACTAAATCATTTTCATCAACAAAAAATCCTGGTATAAAGTTGAGGCCTTTATTCAACAGTAGTTTTTGGTCATTAGACAAAATATGATTAGAAATACTGTGTACATTTTCATAGTCAGAATTCAACTCACTACTGATTGTAGAAGGTTTTCTATTGTGTTTGCTTTTGTGCTTATGCCCCCCTTGGTATATCCAACCCCTAAAGGGTGATCTGAATTTCATACCTTTTAGGGATCTGGAGAGTCATTAATATTTATACTTTCAGTTTCAGTAGCCGAAGACTAATCCCCCGATGTACTAAGTCGCTGTCCTGATTTTTGAGGATTGAACAGGGCCTCTTCCTTTGGCTATTCATTCTGTATTTATTCCTCTCAGAAAATCTGACACTTTTGTGGGACTCAAAAGGTCTCCCCATGTCGTAATCCTCCATATCCCTATTAAATTTGAGCAACTTCTTTTCCCTTATCTGATACTCAAAACTGAGCAAGTCCCTGGACAATTTGCTCAAGTTGTTGGTATAGTGTGGCTGACCCTCACAAACCTTGACCTCCTCACATAATCATTTAACATCATTAATGTTCTCCTCTATAATCCTTTCATAATAAGATGTCATGATATTTACAAAGGCCATAGATGCCTTTTGTTGTGCCACATTCCATTCCCTAACAAGAATGTCATCTAATCTGCCCACCAAGGGCTGAATTTTCACTCTAAGGCCTCTCGGTTTAATATTTTGGCTTTGATATGCCTTAAATAGCTTCAAATGCCAAATATTTGTATGGAATATTTTCATATTTTTAGCCAATTTGTTGAAAAGCAAGTTGCAGCCGACAATTGGATCCACTAGTCCTTCATCAGTTGTGCCATCATTTGATAATTTGAGGCCAAATACCTTTGTATCATGGCGTTCAGCACAAAGGCCCTGTAATATATTGTTTAGATCTATGACCATAAGCCCCCAACTTGCACAACACAAAAATCACCAAAACATATATATGTGCTAGAATAGGTCCTATAAACTCCTGAATGTAATGGTGACACAACCCAAAACTATCTGGAGGTCAAGCCGCACACACCGGCCCCCCAGCTGAAATCCAAGGTTACAAGCTAAATGACAATAACCAAAATCATGGACCGGTAGCTGCACAAAAACAATATACAATATGCAATATGACCCAAAACAGGGGAAGAACCCTATGAGCCCCAGAACAAAAAATAATAAATAAAAAATTATAAATAGGGGGCAACAGCATATGATATAATAACTCCCAAAATATGTTAATTCAGACCCATATATGCAGATCTATATACAGCATATGTTATACTGAAATTCAATATCAACAAATGAGCAAGAGGTTACAAAATACTAGTGTGTCATTAAATAATGGAAATATAATTCCTAACCATAAGCATAATGATCCTTACTAACTCCTCAATCTCACAAAATATCAGTCATTCATGGGGGCATAAACAGGGTCAACATAAAGATGTGTCCATGTAAATTGTCATGGTACAAAATAAGATACTTTCCAAACCATGAACCATTAGGATCATATATTATATCTATATGTAATTTAGATAGCTACCACTCATAATTCCTGGAGAAGTAAATAATTGTCCTAAATGCCCCCCAATATATGCTAATAATACACTGTAAGGATCATATATCCAAATGAAATTCAACAGTCACACTAAGACCGTAATGCATCCTAAAACTGTATGGCTTCACTTGTTATAGAAGTATTTCCAGTTTTAATATTGATGGTCATCTAAAATATCATTTTCTACCCATGGACGTTAAAAATATCTAAATATGGGTCCTTTAACCCCCACTATATATCTAGATGCAAATTTTAGAATGATACACCAAAGAAATTAGTCTATATACAGTTGTGCTCTAATATATTCCACTTTAAATCAACCTCCCCCTTCACTGTGTTCTAAGTAACTTGTTAAGTTTCTAGACATAAAATGCACTATGTCATATGCAGTTCTATTGGCAGTATTCATAAGACAGATACAACATATTTTTCCAAACAGTAAACCTATATAACCTTAATAGATCTAGTACAATGATAGAAATGTCATATGCAGTTCTATTGGCAGTATTCATAAGACAGATACAACATATTTCTCCAAACATTAAACCTATATAACCTTAATAGATATAGTACAATGATAGAAAATGGAAATACAATCCAGAAGTTATTTCTGAAATGCTGAACACTCACCCTGCAGAAAGCAATCATGTAATTCTAAGCAAACAACTGGTGTCTACTCCTAATTACCTATGAAAACTGCCAAAAAGTACCTGTGATGTTCTCATTAAATAATTCAAGCCCAATGACCAAAATGGCACCCAGTAATGTTAAGGCTTAAAAAAACAAACATTCATGTTATTTGAACCACTAAAGAGCAAAGTCCATATTCCATGTATGCCAAGCCAGTAACACTGCAGAAATCCACTTCTCATCAACGACCAGTTTTCCAGTCTTTAATTTATTTATTTATTTATTTTATTTTACATTTGTTGACCGGGCTAGTCCAGCTGGATACATATCCCTTTTCAGTAGAGGCCCGGGGAGAAAAGCTCCAGCATAATAGCAATACATGAAGAGAGCAAGTTACATTTACAATATAAGAATAGGAATAACATAGACTTAATATAAGCACAAGTAGCAAAGCAACAGGTTAAACAAACTAGTTATATAGGATAAACACAGTGAAAATAATGGTCTAGGTAGCTAACTTATCAGGGCAAATTATGAGTACAGGAGATTTGATAAGTTAGTCAGGTTAATTGCCTTCGTAAACTCTACAAATAGTGTATATACTGTTCCCATTACATAGTGTTAGTCCAGCAACAGTTCTCAAAGGCACTGAATGATTGGGATTGGGAATTGGGTCTCTTATGGAACCATTATCAGTGTTCCTTACTCAATATTTACAACCTTTATTGCCACTGGTTAGAGCAAGAATTAAAGACACTACCGAATTTTTGCAGATTGTGTCAGAATCCCAATTAGATCCCAACTGGTTTATGTGTATGCTAGATGTCAAGTCTTTATATACCAGTATTCCTCATTGGACAGGTTTGCTAGCCCTGGAATATTGGTTAGATAAGGTGGGGCTTTATACCCCAGGATTTAACATACTCCTTATAGGCTTGGTCGAACACGTCCTCACGAAGAATGTTTTCAATTTTAAAGGAGAGTGTTATTGGCAGAATCAAGGTATGGCTATGGGGGTGTCTTTTGCCCCCATATATGCCAATTTATTTATGGGCTATATTGAAGATCATATCATTTATAATGACAGTCATAACATCTTCTTACCTGAAATTGACATATGGAGACATTTTTTAGATGACGGTTGGTGTGGCGGGGAGATATTGACTATTTATTGGAGTTTGTCCAATATATCAATGAGAATAAGTGGGGTATTGAATTTACCCTTACATACAACAGGGAGCAAATTAACTTTTAGGATGTCAAGGTTTTACGACAACAAGATCATACCCTATGAACATTGGTATACAGGAAATATCTACAATATAATTGTTTATTGTATGCATCTAGTCTCCACCCCAGCCATACAGTCAGGAATATTCCAAAGTTTCAGTTTTTGAGAATTAGAAGAAATTGTTCTTCAGATGAGGATTTTAATATATTTAAACATGATCTTACATGTAGATTCCTAAATAGTGGATATAAACAGGGGGACGTGTTCGGAGCAAGTGAATGGGCTAATAAACAAATGAGATCTGATTTGTTACAATATCAACCTAAACAGAATCAGGATGGGTCGGATGTTATTAGACTGGATACTACTTATGTTAGGAATGCCAGTCATATAAGGGATGTGGTTCATAGACACTGGAACATTTTGACTACCAATGATGAATTGGGTGCTTTGCTGCCAGACAGATGCCAATTCTCCTTTCGAAAAGGGACAACTTTGGGTTCATATTTTAATCACTATAAGAAAGTTAATAGGGTTGATCAGATTAGCCATAAATTAACCATTATAGGAGATAGACTTGTTGGATTGTATCCTTGTGGACATTGTACATTTTGCAAACATATGTATAAGACCAAACAATTCCCTAGCAGGAATACGGGTCAGGTGTTTGATATATGATTCTATACCAATTGTGGGTCAAATTGGATGGTGTATATGGCCAGCTGCACTTGTGCTGTCTTCAATATATGGCAGACTTCAAGATCATTATAATGTAGAATGTCTGAACATTTTAGTTACATACGCAACAAAAGAATCACAAATGCACTATACAGACATTGCCAACTCCACACATATGCCAAATTTACTTTTACAGTGATTGATAAAATTATGGTCAATAGATTATTTAAAACATGATGGCACTCTATTTTGACATATAAAGAAAGGAAATGGATTATTAAATTGGGGGGACATTTTTCACCAGGTCTTAATGATAAAATGTAATTTAAGAAAACTTAAGTAATTATTAATTTGGTGTCAAGGGGAAGTGATGTCATATGAAATTATCAGATACTGATAACTGAATTCTTGAATGGATGAACACTGAAGAAGGCTATATGCCGAAACCGGACTGAGACAAGTGTATTTGAATAAAAGATTCTATCTATCCAGACGTCCTTTTGGTACTGGCCTCTTTTTTGAGATATCCAATGTTAGTTGTACCTGGAGTATCTCAGATGCATTATGTTGGCGTACTAGTCTGGAGGTGTGCATGTCCTTTATGGATATGGAGACATCACTACCTTTGAGCTTCAGTCCATGTTCTGGTGCCGAAAGGTGTGGGATGTGTTATAGCCTGGTAATGCAGGAGTGCTTTCTGCTGATTTAAACCAGGTCTCTGTTACAGCACAAATGTTGAGGTTCTCCATTTTGAAGAGTGCTTTGAGTAAGTACATCTTGAGATTTAGACTTCTAGCATTGAGCAGCATGACCCTCAGATTGCATTTATTTATAGCTGTTATGGTAGTAATTTGGTCTTTGGAACACTGCCTAAAAAGGCACTATAGAGATGGCAAGACCCTTAACCTGTATTTGGAAACCCAGGGGTGACAGATGCTGGCCATCTCTGGCAAAGCATCAAGGTCTATCAGTCATGTCATCCCAGGTAGACAGACACTGGCTCCCCTTAGAATGACACCAGAAACTGAGCCAATTGTTGAAGTCAATCATTTTCTGTTTGTACTGCAGCATCATTTTGGGCGACAGTAGGATGATGCTCAGTGCTAGGGTCATACCTACCTGGGCCACATAATCTAAGAGATCCACCTTGTCTCTTTTCATGTAGTCCAGGGAGGTGTGTCTCATGTTATTTATACCCAATTTGACAATGACAGAGTCATACTTGTACTTGTTGTGGAGTGACCTGAGTGCTTATGTTAAGTGTTGGATTCTGGCACCTGATAGACAGCTGACTGTTACCTTCTCCATATTCAACCAAGTGAGTGGGACATCAGTGTGCCTCACTATTAAGTGACCTATGATTATTGTATTGGGCAAGCTGTTTTGCTTTAGGGGCTTAGGTTGAGGGGCATACTGAGTAGGTGAGCTATGTGTCATGTGGTTTGTGCTATGTTGTGATGATCAAGTGCATTTCTGCCTTGCAGGTCTCTGCTTTTTGGGTAGATTTCTATTGAGAGCCTCCACAAAGGTGGATGTGTGTTTTTATGTGAGGGGTGTAATGGTGAGTGTTCTGGAGGGCTATGTGTTCCATGTGGTGTGGTGCGGGTGTCAACCTTCTCATCTTGACTAGCTATTCTGGTCTTGGCTGCAGAGTACATGGCTTCCAGTTTGGAGATATAAGCACATCTCTCACAAGTCTGAGTGTCAGGAGGTAAGAGGAGAGTGTTGTCTGTGTACATGAGGCAGTTGCAACACTACATCAGAATGCCTAAGTTCACCAGGATGATAGTGGAAAGCACAGGAAACTGACCTTTAGACATGCCCAGGAGGGCATCATTACTAAGTACTGGAGCTGTTTCCCCTATAGGACATATAGTGCTGATAGCACTTATGTGTGCTACAATAATTGCTACATAAAGCCTGGTGAAGTGCTAAGTAAATAAGCTAATTAAAGTACAAGAGGGAAGAGATCAAGCAAGATCTAAGGGAAAAACTGAACATCAGACTTTCTGGCACTGGTAATATACTTTAAATGTAGTGCAAGCTAACACACATGAGTGTATAGCAATATTAAAACAAATACAGTTAAAATAAATGCAGTTAAATGAAAAACTGACTTAAATTAAGTGCAGAAAGCAGTATAATCAGAAAAAAAATCAAAATGGAGGCACTTAAGTTCTCCCTTTATCCTTTCTGTTGCTCTTGTAGTCTGCAGGATGCCAAAACAGGATCCACAGAGCTTAAACAAGCGCATATCCACGCAAACACATGCTTTTAAACCAGAAAGTTGAAAGTAATAGAAAAACTGCCCAAACTGCCAATAAACTACAATTTCATTTCCAGAAAACACTCCTCGTGTGGTAGTTAGGCTACTTAGTGCTTACCACTCCCACTGATAAGCTGGGAGTCTTCCTTCTAACACAGAAAGGTCTGGGGAACTCAGAAACTTACAACACAGTCCTGGATATAGCAAATCTGTATCTGGACTACTTTAGTAACAGGAAAGGTGGGAAACAAGTTTAGAACTAATGTTTTTATTGCAGAAAAAACAGTTAACCTGTAGCTGGAATACCTCAAAAAGGGTTTACAACCATGCAGCTGAAGCTCTGGATGCTGCAGACCTGTATTTAGACTATGCTACTCAGTTATAGGGTTAAGAACTCAGTAAGGAAAAACTCACAATGAAGCATAGATTAATCACTTATAGTCAAAAGAATAGCACTTGTATGAAAAATACAGTTAAACAGCAATGAAATGTAGTGAAATGCAGTAAAATGCAGCTAAACAGTAATGAGTTGCAGTAGATAGAAATGCAATATAGTTAATCAGTAGACTGCTTTGAAACAATAGCTCACAAATCACAACAGTAACAGACAGCACTAATAAAGCAGTGATTCAGTAGAATACAGTCATCAATTTAGTAAGGCTACCAACAAGCAATAATAAATACTGTAAACACTAAAATGAAACAGAAAGAGGTACATTTTTTTTCTGTAGTAGAATGTGAAGAGACAGAAGATAATGAAATAATTTAAGGTTCATAATGTAAAGGGGTGGGCCTTTACTAAGTTCTCACTATAAACAGTAGAATGAGCTGATGTAATGTGACTGGGGGGAGTGTCCAGTATCAACTTTATACCAGAGGTGGGCAATTCAAAGCCACCAATATTTAAGACCACCGCAACAACTGGGCAGGTGGGTGGGGGAAAACAGTTGTACAGATTACAGAGATATGTTGTAAAACAGAAGTTCAGCAGACAATGTAGCAATAACCCATGCCTGGGTGTGAGTAATGCTGGATTTACCCACGGTTGGTGTGGTTTGGTCATGAGGGCGAAGCCCGAGTGGCCAAACAAAGACAACAGTGGGTAAATCCAGCATTACCCACACCCAGACGTGGGTTATTGCTATTATAAAATGACATTATTTAAAAAAAAAAATTACTTTTCATAAATAATGACATTGTATAATGCCTCCTTGCTGCCCTTCACAGCTGTCTGGTATTCTGCGGCAGTTCTGATGTACTGCGCATGCGTGTGCTTATGCAGTAAATCAGAGCTGTGGGCAAAAGCAACGGAGAAAGCAAGATCTCCGTTGCTTTTTACAACCTGTCTCGCTATGTTAAAAGAGTTTAACATAGCGAGACAGCTTTAAAAAAAGCAACGGATAATCTCCATTGCTTTATTTAAAGCTGTCTCGCTATGTTAAACCCATTTAACATAGCGAGACAGTTTTGAAAAAAAGCAATGGAGAAAGCAAGATCTCCGTTGCTTTTTACAAAGTGTCTCGCTATGTTAAAGGAGTTTAAACATAGCAAGACAGCTTTAAAAAAAGCAACGGAGAGTCTCCTTTGCTTTTTTTAAAGCTGTCTCACTATGTTAAACCCATTTAACATAGCGATACACCTTTAAAAAAAAGCAACGGAGATAGGAAGATCTCTGTTACTTTTTTTAAAGCTGTCTCGCTATGTTAAACTCGTTTAACATAGCGAGACAGTGTATAAAAAGCAATAGAGATCTTGAGTTCTCTGTTGCTTTAAAAAAAGTTATACTAATGGAAAAAGTCTGGGTGACATTTTAAAATATTAATGGAGGGTCATTGCATAATTGAAAATAAACACTTATCTTTTTCCAATATCACAGCAGGCAGAAGGCCAGTCTCTCTGCAGCTATGAACAGCTTGAGCAAAGAAGTATATTTGGTTTAAAACAGTGGCTATTAAAGGCAGAGAAACAGAAACCAGTCCAATTATCCAATCAGACATAACAGTTTTGCAGGAATGTTTTTAGATAGATTAAACAAGACTGATTTACTTCTTGCCACAAAGAAAACAGGTCTATATTAGATAAACAAAAGTTTACCTTAGCGATTGCTCTAATAATCGAAAAACCCGAACCTCGATATGCTTTTTGTGAGATCGCTGTACAGTGAAGATTGGGATATTTGCCCTGTCCTCACTGTAATCAGAGTTGGTATATATATTTACTGGGGGTGTGTGGGGGGCACAGCCCCCCACAATAGTGAGTTTGACGTCTGGGACTTTCAATTATTAGAACATTTGCTAAGGTAAAATTCCATTTATCTAATATAGATCCAAGAAAACATCTAGGCCTCTCTAGACAAACTATTTCACTACAAGCTGAAAGGGTCAGAAACAGTAAAGGATATTGAGCTCTATCAAACATCAAAAAGGAGACTAAAACCAGTTGCACCAATTGCAAAAACAGTTGTACAGATTACAGAGATATGTTGTAAAACAGAAGTGCAGAAGACGATTGAAAATAAACACAACTTTTTCCAGTATCACAACAGGCAGAAGGCCAGTCTCTCTGCAGCTTTGAACAGTTTCAGAAAACAGCATTTAATGTATTTTATGGATACACCACCTCCATTAACTGGGGCACTTTTAGTGAGGATACTGAACATGTGGAAATACTTGTAGCCTGGAATAGCTGTGGTGCTATCCACAACCCTGATCCAGGTGTGTGTGTGACTGCACAAAAGTCTGCATCTTTCAAGGTGGAGACACCTTCCACTGAGTGGAGTTTAATGGTGGAATTCCTAGCATGTACCAGCATAACTGTAATGTTGTTTGAGGATGGTGTTTCCTCTATGGAAAGTTTTCCTATGAGACACTGCCTATAAGATGCACTATGGTTATGTCAGCAACCTTGTACATCACACAAACGCCCAGGGATGACAGATGAACACCATCTGTTGCAAAGCATCGAGGTCTGTTGAGCAACTCATCCTAGGCTGACATTTACTGGGTCCCCTTAAAATGACACCACACAATAAGTCAATTATTGACTTCAATCATTTTACATGTGTATTGAGCTATCATTGTGTCATTGCAGTACGCATTGCTTGAGTGGTATTCAACTGCAGGATAACTGTAAGCACTCCCTTCTAACCTTTCCCAGGGTGCATGCATGACCCCCCCCACCCCACTGCTTGCCTATGCTTTGTACAGACACAGACATGCTGACAGACTACCTTCTTGGAAACGATAATGGCATTAAAGTCAATATGTAGTAACACACAGGGGAAATAGCATGCAGTGAAAAGCGGTGTGCTCAGATGTCTCAGTAGTATTACATTTACAGCCATGAAAAGAGTTATCATGGTAATGATCAATAACAATGTAATACATCTACAGACAGTGACCCAAACCCAGTTTGTATTGTTCAAGGTCAGATTAAGCCTATACTAAGCGTTGGGCCTAATTGATTGTTACAGTATGTGATGGATGAGGGGAAAATAACTCACCCCACCTACTATGACCTGATAATGCATTTGACAAGATTAGGCCATCAGGCATTCTGGACACTCTGTAGAGGTTATTTACAAACTTTTATGTCAGCTGTTGGATAGCCAAGTGTCTGACAGTCATTATCTGGGAAGATAGGATTGTGTAGGCCAACTCTACAGTGAGACCAGTTACCAGTGGACTACTCACACACATCATTCCTGGGGCTACCCATCCTAGCCATTCACTTCTCTGCAGTCATGGTCACTGACAGTGACCTTAGACTGACTATATTTGAAAATAATTGCAAATAAGGACTGTCAATGTTTTCCACACAGAACCAACAGTTACACAGGATGGTGTGACATACGCATTCAGTTGTTATCAGAACCACTGACAAATACTACATGCCAAGGAATACACAATACTATACTTTTGGTAGTCATCCACTCCTTGGACAATATCATATTGTCTGCACACCTCCAACAGTTTACCCATTAGGCAAGTACTTATGGACACAGAGAGTTAACTAGCCTTTCACTTTCACTTGTCAGTGAGATGTGGGGCTTCATGCACTGTTGCACACCCTATAGAGAAGGGTATGGCATGTAAATTCCAGAATCTCATTGTTACACTCAATGTGACACTCATCACATCTATCAGTGAGTGCAATGCCACCTTTGGTATGTAAGTACAGAGGCATATCTGACACCTGTAACAGCCATAGAGGTCTCACAGTGACTCAATACACATTGTACATAACATGGCCATAGCGGACTGTGTCAAGGTCTTAACTGTGTATTCTGTCTCCTACATGCTTTTGAGGGGAGGTGTATCGCTGCCATACAGGGATGTGTCAGATCTCACTGTGTACTACTTGCATATTCAAGAAAGGACTAGCATGAGACATACCTGTTCTACACAGCTGCACCTTGACTGTGGTATAAATAGGACATGCTGGAGATACAGTTATGTAGCCATGACACTACACACTACATGCAACAGGTTCCCCATCCATGTGAAGCACACTTCTGCTGTAATGCACATCATGAGCAAGTTTCACAATGGGATGCGGAGCAAGACAATCATAAGTGGTTTAGGACAAATGTCTGTAATGGACACAGGGGAACTGTAGATGGTGCATCTCCTTCTTCACAACTTGTAGATGTGTTGGCTCCCAGAACTCTGCTTAAACTTATCAAGGGAACCACATGGTGTCAGAGATTACAGATGCAGGAGTAGGCTGCATGAAGTCTTTGCCCCTGTTAGCCTGTGATACACATATGAGCCTATGTAGCCATACACTTATACTACTTTACCTTTGTGTAGACTTTTTGCTTCTGTGCTGACATTCCTTCCTGTGCTCAGACATTTACGGGGTTATTGTAGTAGTGTACCCATAAGTATGTCCCAAACAATTCTGTATGAGAAACATAAACAGTTCTATGAGACACCATTTATTGTGTAAGTATACAGCCATTACAACATCATCATCCAACTTGAGATACACAACATAATGGCTCTATACTAGGGCCCTTGCTGTTCTCCATCTTCATTAATGACCTTTATACTGTCATCCCAAAAGTCAGCTGTATCCAATATGCTGATGACTCTACTCTAATTTGCTCGGCCACATGTCCAATAGAGTTATGGTCATCTACCCAGATCACCTTTAATACAATAGAAAACTGGCTTTCTGAACGTTGTCTGATCCTAAATCCCAAAAAAAATAAAATGCTGTTATTTTCACCAACACGTAGGACTACCGCTTTCACCTTTACCATAAATTCAAATGATGGCACAATAATCTCCCCTGACCCCTCTACAAAACTATTAGGTGTCATCATAGATAATAATCTAAAATTTGACCTACATGTTAACCAAACTATCAAAACCATCAATAAAAAACTAGGGTCACTTTACAGAATAAAAGCCTTCCTAACCCCTCCAGCTAAAATTGCCATAGCTCGCTCTCACCTTCTTTCAACTATTCTGTATGCATCCCCTCTACTCTCGAATTTAAACAAGACTGTCCTTAACAAACTCTTAATTTGCTACAACCACATTTCCAGGTTTGCCACTGGGCTGCATTTTAGGACACATCATTGCATCAATCTAAATCAGCTTTGGTGGCTTGAACTACCTAGCCTAATCTAGTATAAACAACTGATTATGGCCTATAAAATCCTCTATAATCCAGACAATACTCCTGCACTTAAAAATGTTATCACCCCCATAACAATCATAGACCGCTTCAATCCTCTAACAAACTAGTAATTCAGACTAGCAAAATTAATAACAGAGCCGGTGACTCTCTCTTTGCAAACTCCGTAAGTAGACCCTGGAACTCTCTTCCAGCTGATATTACCTTACTTTCTACCTTAGATCAATTTAAAACTAGATTCAAACAACATTTTGTACTTAACTGGCTATGTCAATGTATCGAGCCTGGCTAATGCTCTCTAGAATGTGTAAAAATCTGTTAACCAGCTTAATGTGTAATTTAATTTAATACTGACTTACGCTCGGGATTAACTCCACAGGTTAGAGTTAATCCTGACTTGCGTTTGGGATTAACTCTAACCTGTGGAACTTGTTTAACTTGCTTACTTATGTAATCACAGTAAATAGTCTGTTTGTAATATGTAATGCTGGTATTATGTAATGCTGTATCTGCTTACCCTTGGAGCTTTTCTCCCCGGGCCTCCGCTGAAAATGGACATGCATCCAGTCAGACTATCCCAGTTAGCAAATGTAAAATAAAAATAAAAAATAAAATAAATAATGTGGTTTACTCATTACAAGTGGCAGCAGACAATATCTGTCAGTGACCAGTACAAATAGCATGTGAAAGGCAACAGTGGATTAAACAATTATATAGCAATTTATGTAATCACCCTGTGCATCAGACACATAGCTTAATTTCCCTGTATTGATGACAAGGATGATGGGGATGTGACACAGGTCTCAGCACTTGAATAGAGTGTTGTGTGGTAGTGCAGGAGGTCTAGGCTGACACAATAGGTTGGCAAGCATGTGTGTGAGTCAAGAAGGGAAGCAGGCAAGATGGACCATGGACTGTGCCGTGTATGTCTGCAGGTGACCTGATTGTGACAGTGGTGTGTGACTGCCTGCATGAATGCAGTCAAGGTCAGTGCTAGCCCTACATGACTGTATGTTGGACAGCTTTGAATGTGCATGGTAGAGATGACAGTTCACAAAACAGGAAAAGACGAGCTGGTACACAATAAGAGACGGCTGTATGATAAAATCTAATTTAATGACTCCAAATAAATTCATAATAAGTTCATAGGAACGATGGTCACGATCCAATTCCTATGTGGGTATTTGGAGTAAATATTCATGTATATTTTATGCTTTTTTTTAAAAACATCATACGCATTTTCTATATCTATTTGGTATTTTACGCAAATGCATTTTTACATGATTTGGGTTAGTAACAAGTTGTTGGAGCATTTGACAATAGGACGTGTTTTTTATTTGCAACTTACCATGTTTTCTTAAGGTTTCTATGGCCACATTTAATTAAACAATGCACTCGTCATTGATTGGTCTTAATGAAATGTACACAGTATAAAATTTTGTTTTACTTGGCATTCTGCTGTTTGTCTGAAGAAGGCGGAACATTTGTTTTGCCGAAAGCGCTAACTTTATTTGGAGTCATTAAATTAGATTTTATCATACAGCCGTCTCTTATTGTGTTCCAGCTCATCTTTTCCTGTTTTCTGGAGTTTACTTTTTTCGTTTGTGAGAGATGACAGTTTATTGGATCTGGACTTGAAAGTACCGAATGGTAACAAAATTGAGAATAGCAATGATAATCTAGAAGCATTTAATAACAAAATAAAAATCTTAGAGAATGATCTGTATAAGTTTCAACGTTTAAACTGGCAAAGGAAGCATATGGAAGCGTGTATACGCTTCAAATTAATCCCTAGAGGAATGCGTATACTTTGTATGCCTTCCTATGGTGATGCTCATCCGCACCTGCTTAAGCGATGGCAAGAAATTAATCTGGAAGCCAGTATGCAGTATGTACGACTACTTATTGAATACTTTAGTCCTATTGAAAATGAACTATTATCTAAGATCAACATCTCCCAACAAGAACTAATTGAAGGTTTTCCTGATGACCACTATCAGAGAAGAATGGACAGTCTTTTTAGCCAAGTGAGCTCATATGCTCTTCGGTTGCAGCAAATCAAACAAAAAAACTGCAACGTGATTTTGAAGACTTTACCTCTGGTAACGTCTTCATTTGGCCGAGGAAAGAACTGCCTACTACTCATACTCGCACGCAGATGCCAAACACGGCGCCGCATGATGACACAATCATTACAATAACTGAACCAGCGTTAACAACTTCTAGAGTGACCCAGGATGATAACTCGAGAGAGCACTTCACCACACCACCTGAAGTTCCTATCATAACAACACTCCAGGCAGCTACATCAACCCCTCTCCCTAACCAGGAAGCGTATCGCAACAAACTTAACCACAAAGATTTAGGTGCCATTCCTAAAGACGATAGTAAGGCTTTTTTACCTTACCCCATAAAAAAGCTAGCGCCCATGAGAGAACGCCGGAACAGCTGGAGCAAAAAGAGAAAGTTATCGGAAGACAACGAAGCCTTCCCAAGAAGGAGACATTACCAATAAGGAATCAGCTCTTTTTTAATATGTCCAGGTATGTACTTTCAGTTGATGACGAAGAGCTTCTTAACAAGGGACTGTCTTTTGTCCCATCACAAAGTAGCGTTCTCTCAGAAATATTGACAGACCTCAGAATGTTTGGGCGCTCCATAGCGCTAAAAATTCTTTTTAAATCCAAGCCAACTGGAGCCAATGCTGTTGATGCTGATAGTTTAATGTTTAAAAAGAAGAGCTCTTTTTATCCAGTAATACCTGGGCATGTTGAACTCTTTATCCAATTGTGTGAAAAAGACTTTTATGACTATTTTAAGAACAACAAGAGAAAATGTATGTTTTTTAACATGACGAATGGCATGCATTCTTCCTTGTATAATTTGATAGACAATGATAGCTTAGTCTTTAGACCAGTGGATAAAGGGGGTGGGGTAGCCATTTTTGACAAAACAGCATACCAAGGATTAATGCAAGATATGTTAAGCGATAATACTACATACAAGGAAATAGACAATGTAGAGCTGTCTAAAATCATAGCAAGGGTAAAAGATGATATATATGACTCACTTATGTGTGGACAAATCTCGGAAGAACTGTATAATTATTTTATTATTGAAAAACCGTTTCTACCTGCTATAAAAGGTTTGCCAAAAATGCACAAAGGGGTTATACCCCCCCCCATTAGACCAATTGTAGCTAGTGAAGGATGGGTAACGGAAAAGGTGTCAGTATACCTAGAGAAAACTCTAAGACCCATAGTAAATAAAATTTCGAACATTTTAAAAGACACCTACCATCTTCTGGAATCGTTAGAATCCTTAGATAAAGAACTGGTTAAAGGACAGCATTTACTAGTCACATTAGATGTAACTAGTCTTTTCACGTCTATACCCAATATGGAAGGAGTTCAAGCAGTGAGAGAATTCTTATCTACATGTACACATCTAAAAAACAATGATATTATCCTTATTTGTCAACTGTTAGACCTGGTCCTCTATAATAATGTGTTTTGTTTTGAGGGATGTACCTACTTGCAGACATCAGGGGTAGCCATGGGCACCTAAGCGAACACTTATGCGAACCTAGTGATGCACAAGTGGGAAAGAGACTTCATTTTTACTCACACATTTTTTAAGAAAATTTTGGCTTACTATCGTTTTGTGGACGACATCCTTTTGGTTTGGGATGGCTCAAGAGAAGAGTTTCTAGAATTTAAAAATTACCTGGAAACCACCACAACATACTTAAAATTTTCAGCTTACATGTCATATGAGTCAGTAAACTTTCTAGATGTATGCCTTAGTATAAACAATGGCAGGTTAAGTTCAACCTTATTTAGGAAAGCCTGCTGGAGAAACTCTATTTTGTGTTATGATAGTATGCACCCTCGCCATGTTTTCAAAGGGATAGTTAGAAGTCAGTTCCTTAGAATATCTAAAATCTGTAAAAATAAAGATGACTTATCCGTGAAGCAGACATTTTAGAAAAATCTTCATTGAAAGGAAATATGAAGAAAGTATGGTAAAAGATATTAGGTCACAGGTTTTAAAAGAAGAAAGAGATACAACCTTACCCTAATGAATAAATCTAAGCATCATACAGAACTTAGAAACTCAACTAATATGAAAGGAATACTGAGCTTCTTTACCACATACACCAATGACAATATAAATATCAGGACAATAATCAATAACAATTGGAAAGTGCTAGTATCTGACCATTATACACAACAACTGGTAGGTGCAACACCTCATTTTGTTTATAGGAGCAATAAAAGTCTTAAAAGAATGCTATGTGACAGATCCAGCAGAACTGAACAAGTTCTTACTGAAAATGTAGGCACTTATCCCTGCCATAGATGTAGTTATTGTAAATTTATTACGAATGAGCAAATCTTTATACACCCTGAAACTAAGTATGTTTTCAAACCAAGGTTTTCAGCCACTTGTGATAGCTCAGGCTTGATTTATTTAGCGACTTGTGTAAAATGCTCAGCATTTTATGTTGGTTTGACTAAAGAAAACTTAAAAATAGGATGTATAACCACATCTATGACATCAAGAAACAGAATGAACTGAACGCCTTGGCGAAACATGTACAAAGTTGTCCTGGACATTCCTTTGTATTCAGAGTCTTGGAAATAGTTGAACCAAACTTTAGGGAGGGACTATATCAATTTGTTAGAACTTAAAGAATTAAAATGGATTTTTAGATTAAAAGGGCATTACTACCCAGGTTTGAACCTTTATGTTTCTATCAAGCCGTATCTCAATGCACGTAGGTAATATGCTAGATTTTTATAATGTTTTTAACGTTTTTTTAACATGGCCTTTCAAGCATTTATATGTGATTTAACTTATATCTATGCATTTGGACCAATTAATTAAATTAATTTATTTAGCTTATGACAAAGTAGCAGCACTGTAATAGTTTAGAAAAAGTGTTTTTATTTACTCATTTATTGTCTTAAATTGTCTGATCTATGAGTTTCACCTAAGATCTCATTCATTTTTCTGCTTTTCTGACTTTAAACCCTCCCTTCCTTCCCTTCCTTTCTCCTTCCTATCCCACCTTCCCTTCAGATCTTTTTCAGCTTTTTGTTTTTTCCATTTTTCTATTTTTCTTTTGCAGTTTATATTCTGTTGATAATTTCATAAATATGTTGCAATGAAGTGTAAAAAAACTCCATAAAAACTACATATAGACATAACTTAAAGTTCAGACTCTTATAAAACATTTCAGTACGTTGATTTATTAAATATATTGTTTTATATTTTTGATCAGGACATTAGTTTAGCTTAAATGTGTAGTTTAGTACTTTTAACTGAAATTTTAAAATAGGACATACACACAGATTCACTTCTATAAATATATGTTTGAATATATATGTTTAATGAAATATTTTAGCTTAGAAAACTGTGATTATAACCTCTTTAAAAAGGAAGCTTAAATATTGTTTTGGTCTGCAAAACATGTATTTCTTTGGTAAGAAAGTACTTTAGAATTATGCCTTCCACTATGTTTTCAACTATTGTTACTTCTTTTTTAACTGCAGTTGTCTTTAAACATTAATTAATCTTTGACTTAATGAATATGTAATTTGTTAATTTAATTGATTAATTGTAGGAGAGCCCTTTGTATAAAGCAGTTTGTTTTACTGAGTTGTTTTATGGTCTGAAGAAGCGTACAGGAAGGTACGCGAAAGCGCTTACCACAAATAAACTTTTTTGTCTTTCATTATAAAGTCGTGTCGAGTCCGAAGTTTATATTTCATAAAATTAGATTTTATCATACAGCCGTCTCTTATTGTGTTCCAGCTCATCTTTTCCTGTTTTCTGGAGTTTACTTTTTTCGTTTGTGAGAGATGACAGTTCACTGTCTCAGCCTTCAAACACAGGAACTGCCTCTGCTATAAATTGTACTGGCACCTCCATGCCCAAGGTCAGATGTGGCGCTACTAGCTGAGGCTGACTGCTGTCTGCCAGGACTGTGTCCTCCACAGTAATAGCCAGGACCACAAGCCCATGGCCTGCCACATCTTGGTGTGGACAGCACACTCACCTCTGGGACGCTGGATGTACTGCACTATGGGAGCATGAGTGAGCATGGCCGCATGGAGTCTCAGCAGATGTAGCTGCTGATCTACATACATGAGTCTGAGGCTCAACTCCTACCAGAAGTTCCATCACAGACAATGACTGTTCCAGTACAGATATTGTGCAATCTCTCTCAGACCACTGTTTTTCCACTGCATCAGTCACCCAGTCCAGGGTATCAGCAATGCAGTGGAGGCAGTCATGAATATCAGACTCTGCTGCATCCATAACCCTCAGTTTTCATCTGAAGGTCCTTTTGGAATGTGCCTGTGCCTCCATGACAGCCGTAAGCATATACCGAGTGACACATGATGAGACACCTGCAATAGGTGGTGGAAGGACAGCAGATCTCCTATGAGCATCCTTATCAATCAGCCTGTGTGGAACCTTGCCATCTCTTTGACTATGGCCAGTATCATTACTCAGTGCAGCCATAGTCCCCACTCTCTGACTGTCCAATATCTGTGGTCTCAGGGGACTGGTTATGCATAGGCATACTGACTGTACAGTGATAATGAGGGCAGAAGAGGGATGTCAATCTCTGTGACAGATTCAGCCCCTAAAACACCCACTTGTGCCTCACTTTGGCCACCATCATCATCAGATTCTGAAGAGACACTAACACCAGGTTGTGAAGGGGACAGAGGCGAATCCCCTGGTCATCTGTGATAAAAAGGGAAAATTGGTACATTAATACATGTATACTCTACAGTACTATGCTCAACATCTGAGCTGTTGGCTGCTGTGATTTACCTGTGAAAATCAACTGGACACACAAGCTGATTTAAGTATACTTTTCTCTGAAGTTGGCATTATTTAAGATTAGTTATTTGTTTCATTGAATATTAATTGAATATTGTGGTCTCTGTCTTTCTGAAGTTAGTTTACCAGAAGTGTGAAAAAGTTTAGCCATCTGGGTTCATTGGAGGCTATTACTCTGATTTTGAAATTCTGTGTTAACTCTTAGCCTGGGGGGGTCTCTGCCTTATAATCAGTGTTGGTCACATTTCTGTGAATAATTTCTGCTCAACATCTGAGCTATTGGCTGCTATGATTTGCCTGCAAAAATCAACTGGACACACAAGCTAATTTAAGTATACTTTTCTATGTAGCTGGTATTATTTACGATTAGTTATTTGTTTCATTGAATATTAATTGAATATTAATTGAATATTGTCATCTCTGTCTTTCTGCAGTTAGTTTCCCACCCTCCCTTCCAGTTCTTGTTGTGGTGTTAATCTTGGTGGGTTTGGAATTGCCTGCCCCTGTTGTAAATTTGTTTTTGGACACTCCTCCTGGGCCCATCTCATTTGCTCACTCAAGTGAGTACAATGAGATCATATTTTGATTTCAGACACTCCTACCACTCCCATCTCTTCTGCTGTGTATGGAGAGAGCAATTGGGAAGGACATCCCCTATAGTATCTTAATCTGCTCTGTTCCCTCCCTCTCCACTAAAATTTATTTATACTTTCTTCAGCTGCTCTTAATTAACTGTCTTCTACCTTATTACCTTAGTTTGCTGTTCTATGTGCTCTTAAGGTTCCAAGTGCTCTTATTCTGCATTTAGTGCCTGCATTTTGATTTTTTCATAATTTACTGCTCTCTGTACTTATCTTTTGTTGTTTTTAATTTATCTGCATTTATTTAAAAGGTATTTGCCTTAATATTGCTACAAACTCAAGTGTGCTAGCTTGTATTGCATTTAAAGTGTTTTTGCTACTGTTTTAACTGCTTTTCTGCAAATAAATAAATAAATAAATAAATAAATAAATAAAGTTCTAAGCTTGTTTCCTGCCTTTCCTGTAACTAGTATAATCCAGATACAGATTTGCTGTATCCAGGACTGTTTTGTAAGTTTCTGAGCCCCCCTGACCTTTCTGTGTTGGAGGGAAGCTTTCTAGCTTATCAGTGGGAGTGGTAAGCACTAGGTAGCTTTTCTACCACAAGAGGAGTGGTTCCTGAACCAGAAATTGTAGTTTACTGGCCATTTAGGCAGTTTTTCCATCTCTTACAACTTTCTGGTTTAAAAGCCCATGTTTACATGGGTTTGCACTTGTTTAAGCTCTGAAGAGCCAGTTTTGGTGTCCTGAAGACTAGGACTGTTTTGTACGTTTCTGACCCCCTAGACCTTTCTGTGTTGGAGGGAAGCCATCTAGCTTATCACTGGGAGTGGTAAGCACTAGGTTGCCTATGTACTGCAAGAGGAGTGGTTTATGGACCAGAAATTATAGTTTATTGGCCATTCAGGCAGTTTTTCCATCTCTTTCAACTTTCTGGTCTAAAAGCTTGTGTTTACGTGTGTTTGTGCTTGTTTAATCTCCACGGATGCAGTTTTGGCATCTTGCAGACTACAAGAGCAACAGGAAGGAGAAAAAGATACTCTAAGTGCCTCCCTTTTGATTTTTTCATAATTTACTGCTCTCTGTACTTGTTTTTTGTTGTTTTTAATTTATCTGCATTTATTTAAACTGTATTTGTCTTATTATTGCTACACTCTCGTGTGCAAGCTTGTACTGCATTTAAAGTGTTTTGCTACTATTCTAACTGCTTTTCTGCAAAAAAAAAAAAAACAAAAAAAGTTCTAAGCTTGTTTCCCACCTTTCCTGTAACTAGTCTAGTCCAAATACAGATTTTCTGTATCCAGGACTGTTTGGAAGTTTATGAGCCCCCCCGACCTTTCTGAGTTGGAAGGAAGCCTTCTAGCTTATCAGTGGGAGTGGTAAGCACTAGGTAGCCTATCTACCACAAGAGTAGTGGTTTCTGGTCCAGAAATTGTAGTTTATTGGCCATTTGGAGATTTTTCCATCCCTTTCAACTTTCTGGTTTAAAAGTCCATGTTTGCACACTGCGCAGCAGCGCTCAGCTGAGGTAAACTATTACCGGTGCCAGAAAGTCTGCTCTTCAATTTCCCCCTTAGAACGTGCTTGTTCTTTTACATCTTGCACTTCCATTAGCTTAATTGGCTAGCACTTTAACAGGTATTTGTAGCATTTATTGTAGCACACTTAGGTGCTGTCAGCATTAGATATTCTTATGCAGTAACAGCAACAGTACTTATAAGTTATGACCACCCCTCATGGTATGATTGTAGGGCAAATTCCTGTGCTTTCTCCTTCTAACCTTGTGCACTTGGGCATTATGAGACAGTGTGACAGCTGTCTAATGTACACAGACAACCCTCTCCTCTTACCTCCCAATACTCGTACCTATGAAAAATGCACTTATATCTCCAAACTGGAAGCAGTGCACGCTCCAACCAAGACTGGACCAGCTGGTAAAGAGGAGAAGGTGAACACCTGCAACTCACTACATAGACCACACAGCCATCCAAAACACCAACCATCACAACCCACACATAGAAACACAAACCATACACCCACCTTCACGGAGGCTCTCAATAAAAATTTACCCAAAGAAGAGAGACCCCCCCCCAAGGTAGAAATACACCTGACCACCACAACACAACACAAACACCAGAACACATAGCTCACCACCACAGTGTGCCACTCAACCCAAGGCCTTAAGGCAAAACACTTTGCCCAATGTACTAATCATAAGAGTCTCATTTTTGAGGCACACTGATGTCCCACACACTAGATTGAACAAGTAGAAGGTGACAGTCAGTTGTCTATCAGGTGCCAGGATCCGCCACATAATACATGCACTCATTTCACTTCACAACTAGTACAAATATGGCTCAGTCATTGTCCATGTGGGTGTGAATGACCTGAGATGTACCTCCCTGGACTACATGAAAAGAGTTGTGGTGGAACTCTTGGATTATGTCGCCTAGACAGGTATGACTCTAGCCCTGATAAGTATTCTACCATCACCCAGAATAATACCACAGTACAAGCAGAAACTGGTTGACTTCAACAAATGGCTAAGTTTCTTGTGTTATTCTAAAGGGATTCAGTATCTGTCTGCCTGGGAAAATATGATTGACAGACCTTGATGCTTTGCCAGAGACAGCCTGCATCTATCACCCCTAGCTAAGGTTCTTGCCACCCCTATAGTGCCTTTTTTAGGCAGTGTTCCAAAGACCACAATTCCACCATAACAGCTACAAACAAATGCAGTCTGAGGGTCATGCTGCTCAATACTAGAAGTCTAAATCTCAAGATGCACTTGCTCAAAGCTCTTCTCAAAATGGAAAATGTTGAAATCTGTACTGTAATGGAGACCTGATTTAAAAAGGCAGAAAGCACCCATGCACTCCCAGGCTACAACTCATTCCATACCTTTTGGCCCCAGAATATGGCCAGAAGCTCCAAGGGCAGTGGTGTCTCCATATTCTTGAAGGATATGCAAACCTCTAGACTGGTAGCCCAGCATAATGCATCCAAGATACTTCATAGGTTCTTAGTTAGGCACTAGGTTATTAGCCCTAGGGCCTATACAAGCCAAGGGCCTATACAAGCCTAGCCATAACAATTCCCTGGCTATTTCTTCCCACAATATTTACTTCCCTGGACCTCTGTCTAGCAGGGTGACTGATGTGATCCCTGGGGTAAATTTCCTATCTTCCATCCAGTCATCAAGGTTTCTTTTGAAGAGGCCAAGGTGGTGCTCTGCTTGACATGTATGGGAAGTCTATTCCAGAGTATGGGGAGTCTCTGGGTCAAGAACCTATCCTTCCAGCATGATTTGTTCATTGTGATGACTCGGTTTAGGTCCCTGGAGCAAAGCATTGATCCCTACACACACACACACACACACACACACACACACACACACACACACACACACACACACACACACACACACACTCACACACAGACACACATACACACACACACACACACACACACACACACACACACACACACACACACACACACACATAAAGTTTCACAGTTGCCATGCCTGGGATTAAAACTCCTACCTAACGAGTACATCACATCATAGCATTACACAATTATTGCATGCACCAAGGAGCTTATTAATTATTATTCATGTACAACTAACACTGGGTAAGATGGCGATAGAGGTCAAAGCCTGCTACAGAACCCCAAACATGTCCCTAGACTCTCACTCCAAGTTCCTAAGCACCCTGAAATCTATCAAGGTCGATCCCAATACTCTCATCTGGGTGACTTCAACTACCCTTCCATGAACTGGGAAAACTATTCAAGTACAAATGTACAGCCCAAACGCTTTCTGGAATTTATCAATCCCAAGGACCTGGACCAGCTCATTCTGACCCCCACTAGAGGAAGCAACATCCTGGATCTGATTATCACCAACATGGGACACCATTGTTCCACACCTATAGTCAATTCCTTCCTGGTTAAATCTGACCACAAACTGATCACCATGGAAATCTCCATCTCACCTACCCCCCCCCCCCCGCTAAAGTGCCCACCCTAAAAAACTTCTCTAAATCTGACTTTGGGCTCCTAAAAACAGAGGTGGCTACTTTCTTGGCACCCATTCCAATGGAAAATAGCTGCAAGACTGCCAAATCATACAGCAATGCACTATACGAGCATGTACACAAATGCATGCACCTTGCTATACCAAATAGAACTAAGACGCACGCCTCAAAAAAAAGGGAAGCCAATCTGGTGGTCCCCAGCCATCAATAACTCTACAACAGAAGGAAGAAACTTACCCCTCTACCCCCCAAAGGGCCCTATCACAATATCAGAAGAAAGCCTAATACCCACCATTTCTGCAGCACAGGTAAAAGCTGCATTGTCCAAAGCCAAGAATACAGCATCCATGGGACCTGATAATATTCCTGGCTGCATCCTACATGAGCTACAAAACAAACTGGCACCACATCTGTGTGCTCTGTTCAATCACCGCCTTACCTCAGGCTATGTCCTTAATGAATGGAACACTGCTACAGTCATCCGACTCCATAAAGGGGGGGCAACTACAGACCCTGGGAACTATCGCCCCATTAGCCTGATGGGTTTGGTATGCAAAGCTATGGAGCACATCATCATGGACCTGCTTAACAAAGATATAGGCAATCCTCAAACTCTTGACCCCGCACAGTTTTTGTCAAGGGGAGATCCTTCCTGCTGAACCTGGTTGACTTCTTCGAGGCAGTCACCAAAACTGTGGTGAGAGTAAGGCAGGGTAAGGCAGTGCATACGGCCTACCTCGATCTGGCCAAAGCTTGTGATACCATTCCCCACTCAGGTATCATTAATAAACTCACCAAACTTGGCATCAATCCTTCCATCACTAGGTGGGTTGCAAAGGGGCTCACAGACAAGGCCCACAGAGTGAAAGTTGTGAATTCCAAGTCAGACTGTCAAGTAATCATAGTGGAGTCCCACAGTGCTCAGTCCTGGGCCCTTTCCTGTTTGGCATCTATTTCTAAGAAGTCCAAGCCAACACAGAAGGACTCTGGCTGACTAAGTTCACTGATGACTGCAAACTAGGAGTCATTATCAACTTCTCAAGTGATGCAGACATCCTCTAAAAGAGCATCTCTGAAACCAATGACTGGTGTTGGAACCATAGCCTGAAGCTTAACGCCAAAAAAATGCGTTATCATCCCCCTTGGGAAAAAAAAGCAGTTCCCATGAATTACCACGTTGATGGGAGCCCACTGGAGACTGAAGGAGCCATAAGAGATCTAGGCACCCAGGTAAACAGCCACCTCACCTTTGACCACCACATCGCCATTGTGGTCAGAAAGTTCTTCTACGTGGCACATCTTATAACCAAAGGTTTTGCATCCAGGAAGAAAGAGGTCATCATCCCTCTCTACTCATCTGTCATTAGACCAATCATCAAATATAATGCCCCATTTGGCATGTCCCTAACCAGACATCTGCAACAGCTGGAGAGGCCACTAAAGTACCTCACAAAAAGGAGCCAAGGTCTTAAATACATGTCCTACATTGACAGACTCAAGAAACTTCAGCTGTTCTCAATATTTTATCATCTACTTAGAGGTGATCTCTGGTTGACTTACAAAGCCATGTCTGACCCAGCCCTACTTGAATTGCTATACCTAAAGAAATCCCAATCTCCCCACACCACACTCTCTAGAGATCACAACCTCATTACCACAATTAACAGAACATGCTGGAGGGACAGGTTCATCTCCCAAAGACTGCCCATACTCTGGAATAAGCTTCCCATTCATGTCAAGCAGAGCAGCTTGCTAGACCTCTTCAAGAGAAATCTTGACGAGTGGATGGGTAACAGAAAATTCATTCCAGGGTTCATTCCAGTTGCCCTACTGTATAGGAGCACTGTGAACTAACATTGGGTGGCACGGTGCCTAGGCAATTTTTTTTGGGCAAGGCTTGTAAAGTCTCCAGGGCCATTAGCCCAGTACACACTTATGAACCTATGAATATATGCTAATATGTTTACAATGCTGTCAGTATTACATACTTGTTTAACACCCAATCATATAGCATGACCTGAGGACATTATTTTCTAAAAAAACTCTGTAGTTGCTTGTAAGAATAAGCTCCTTAATCAAGAATATCATGAGCAACAGTGATGTACATGTTGATATTTGTCAAAACTCTGCAGAGTTGACACATACAGTCTGTACTGTCCTGCAAATACTGGAAATCTGTCAGTGTGATCACAACTACAAGGCATAGGTATGACTGTAAACCGTGTTCCATTTGTAAAAATCTGTGAGGTTGGCAATCATGCAGACAGTACATCAATCCATCCGGCAGGCCTGTGATGACATTTATCAAATACAATACACTAAATCTACATCTGTAACACAACAGTGTTATGCTTACCAGGAGCAGGATGATGGCTGAGTCTGATTCCTGATGGTCCTGTGAAAATTTGAGGGACAGGTTACCCCTGTTGAACTATGACAGGCTACTAAATCTAAAAATCTCACATTTACAGTACATACTGTACTATGTTAATTGGTATGTTGGTCACAATCTGAGCATGAGATTTAAACTGTAACTAACCTCCTCCCTCCCATAAAAATACTTGCCACCCACATAAAACTATGTACACTCTGACAAACTGAATGCTACAGTATTCCAATGCTTATCCAACTTAGTATACCTGGATGCTCCTCTTGCATGTAAACAGTGTCAACCACATCCATGACCTACTGTGTGATGGATGCCTGGGAGCAGTCCTGTCTTCTAGGTTCACCAGGAATTTCTCAGAGGCTGACAGTGGTTGTTCCACTGCAGGATCTCCACCAGTGACAGAACGATCCCTGGCCACATCTGCTGCTCTTCTGTGGTGGCATTTATCATATCAGTGGCAAGATGTCACACCTGTTCATATGTCCTGCTCTAGTGACCAACTGCATTGACATTACAAACCAGGTCAGCCCACAATGCTGCCCACTGTTCCCTGTTTGCCCTCACCCTGGACAGTACGAGTTGATGATGTTCTTGCAGGGTGTCCAGGATACTGTCATTTTCTGCCTCTGTAAATGGGGCCCTGCATCAAGGGTATATATTTCCTGAAAGTCAGCAAAATGGGAACATATGTCAGGATTACATATGTGGGACTATAGTATGTAGAGATACAGCAATAACAGATGGCTACCAGTAGACACTGCTTGGTTACACATTTCAAATTCAACACCATGCAAACATAGTAAGGGTGTGGATGTGAGAAGGATAGGAGCAGTACTAATCAATTCCTGCTTGTTCCATGACAGATACTGTTGTGTGTTCACAACACCAACGCAGCAGTCCATTAAGTTGTGGCCCATATGTGCAAACCCCCATTATAATATTGAAAACCATCAGTGCCACACAAATAGGAGTGTACTACTACCACTGCTATGAATAGGAAATTTCCAGGAGAGTGGTATAACTAATTACCAAGGAGCATTTTACCCATACTCTAATCTAGTTCTTCTGTAGGTGTAACTCATCTGCAGATCAATAACATGTCAGCAGGACAGTTGCAAGCAAGGCTTACTGCTGTAATCTCCATTCCCCCTAAGTATATACACACATATGCATCATGTTGGAAACAAAATGGTTACATTCCTGATGGAGTACAATGCTCCTCTGTTGAACGGAGCAAATATGTAAATACTGTGCCAATGAGTTGACCATGCAAAGTAACTCTCATACACAAGGTTTCCCCTAGCTAGCTCTTTGCCTTTTTAATATGGTTCTCTATTAGCAAGTGATTGCCTCTGAACCAATCTGTGCTTCTGAAATGCTAATTACAGCCAGCAGAGCTGATTTGCAGTATAATTAGCCAATCTCATGCAACCACTGAACAAGATATAAGGCCTCAGTGTAGATTACAGCCCCTTTCTCATATGTTGTGTTGGAAAATAGTGGGGGGCAGATACATCATGGCAGAGAGAATATCTGTAGCAGCTACTATTTACATATAAATTTGTGTGCTACAGGCTGATGCTGAAGGTGATGGTGCAGACAATAGGCATAGGCAGAAAGGGTGTCCTATCCACTTGACAGGACAACATGCTTTAAGACTAAGTGTTGGACCTGTGGCAGCCTTTTTGTATAATCAGAGGCAGATTGAGAGTGCTCACTCCACTGGGAAGTAAGGTATATGTGTCAGGTAAGTCTGTTAGCCAATAGTATCAGTAAGACAATGCAAGGCAAAGTGCTTGGTGTGTCCTAGAAAGCAGGTAGGTATACAATAACCATGATGACACACAGTTGCACAAGTCACATGTTATGCCATGGTAGTCCCTTGTTGAGTGTGTGCTGGCGACCCATGCTTCTAGCTCAGCCTCCATATATGTATATTAATTGTGCAGCTGTGGTTGTCTGTGATATCACCAATAAATAATTATGGGCTGCAGCGTGATATTACTGGGCCACAATTTCAGTACACACTTCAACATCCTCTAAGAATTCAGGCTACTGCATTACCTGACAGTATCTCCACTTTATAGTGTAGGGGAAGGTGAGAGTGGTCTTATCTGTAAACCTTTGCCTTCTATTATATAGATTCAGACATTCCAACTGTACTGTTTGGGTGGATAAATAGGTGATGACACAGACCTACATATCACACTTTATAATACTGATGGTCCCATACATGTATTTTCACTGGTATAGCAAGTGAATTTCTACATGTTGTTATCATTCCACAATTATCTACTGTTAAATACCTCACTTACATCTATTATTATGTGTATGGCTTTAGAGTGCTGTATTTGTATACCAGAGTCCCAGTTAAAATCCTATTTTCCATTAATGTTTTATCAAGTGTGTTCTGATATTTTGTAGACATAATTGGAGGGTTACCTGCTATCAGATACCTCACTTACATCTAAGCTTTTTTGTGTGCCTTCATAGTGATGTATGTGTGTACTAGAGTGTCAGTTACAGTATTATTTTTCTAGTAATCTCTTAGCTGATTTGCATGGTACGGCGCAATGCACAGCACCATTTAAACAGGCTTAATGAGGGGAACTTTAGCATTAGTATGCTTTGCTTAAAACACCTGCATTCATTAGCAACTGTGTGGTTTGGTGGGAGGATCCACTGTCCTTAAGGTGCAATGGGTGGAACTTGAAATAGGGTGCAGGTGTACTTTTTGAAGGTAATTAATATTGCTCTAAAACCATATATCAATATAGCGCTATTTACCATTGCTAAGCGATGTTGTGCTTCACACCTCATCACACAAAATATCTTTAAAGAAAAGAAAAATGGGATGATAGGACAGTGGTGAAAAGGGGTGCAAGCAGGAGGAAAACATAATGACAGGCCGGTAGGGATGTGCAGGATCCATGTAAGAAAGAACCATAGCTATCCATTTCTTCAACAGCAACAACTGTACACTTTCATAAATATTTTAGCTGAATTTTGATTGTCACCCCCAGAAAGGGGTGAAGATAACATAACTGCATTGTCAAGCCAACTGGATGAAATTTAATGTGTCCAGTGGACATGTGTGCGAAATAGAAAGCTATGTATGAGACGATTTTTTTTTTGGAACAAGTGCTCATTTTTTTTAAGGTAAGAGTGGAATGTTGGGGAATAGACATAGGTATGTGTGGGGAAGGTAAATTGGGAAGGAGAGGAAGTTTTAGTAGACAGACAAGACAGCATACAAGATTGGTGTGTAACACAAGAGGGGGGTGAACACCTTGGAAGGGGAGGATGTTGTGGAATCCCAGTCCCATGAGCATACATACAGTAGCAGTGTGACTCAAATACTCACACATGGGACTGTCAGCACTACTCCTTCACTGCTTCTGTGGTGGCAGTGATGGAGGCTGGCATTCAGGGCCAGGATGCCACACCAGGATGGTGAGCATGCTCTCCATCCAGCACAGGCATGCACCAACAGTTCAACAGAGCACCCTGTGCACCATACTTGGCAGTTCTTGATGAGTGACAAAATCACCCCCTCCACCTCCACTCCCAGAGGGGGGCCCAGACCCAGCCTGTGGGGAGAAACTAACTGACATAACTGACACCAGAGGTAGTGCAGGGGCAGCAGAGTGGGCATCACCAGGCTGCGGCCCAGATGTGCTGGTCCCTGGTGCCACAGTCAGAGAGTCAAGGGAGGTGGTTTGCCTAGAACTGGACTATCCTGTCATGCCATAGTATATTAAATATAAGCATAAGAGCCCATTCCAAGAAGGATATGCGAGGCCAAGAGTGATCGGACCGTTAACACACCGGTAAAAAGAGGTGAGAGGCACTCTGATAAGGGAAAGAGGTGTTGGAAGTAACAAAAACTTCGTGTGGCAAGCGACACAGCAAACTTCCCATTCAGCCATTGGATGTGGGACAGTAGGGCACATCTGCAATGTTAAGGTAACATCGGTCAGAGTCAGCGGCCTAGGACCTGTTCGAGCACTCTCGTATGAAGCCAGCTTGTAGGGGGTGTTGTTTTTATTGTCTTTTGGAATTTCTGTATGCGTTTTGTGGATTATATAAAGGAAGTTCGTTTTGAGAAGGAGCACGAAAGGTGTTTTGCTGTCACTTTACGGTTAGGTTGAGCAAGAGGACGAACCATTCAGAGCGACGCCAGAAATGAACAGTAGAGGGAATCCCTGACCTGTTGCCGAGTCTCAGTGCAACCGGAGCAGACAGCTTTTCTTTCAAAGAAAACTATTCAACAAGTGAAAATATCCTTTTATCCTTCGGATTACATCGGTGGATTTTGTATTTTGCCTTCTGCAATACTTGGCCCTCCTGTTCTGTGAGTCTTGAATTCTATTTTGACATTATAACATCTATTTGTGGATATTAGCCTCTTGCTCGTGCTTTGGGTATCATGTGGCTGCCATTTTGATTGTTTTCACCATACATTCTACTCTGTGGCTTTTTTGCCTATTAACGGCCATTTATTTTGCAACTACCTTTGGTTTTGTCCACATTTATAAGTCTATCTGGAACATCTTGTATGTATTTGGCTTAAGGCTGACATTGGGCTTATTATAACCGAACGGGATATCGGCGCTGCAGCTGTTTTGGATATATACACGGATTCTTTGAGCTTTTTTCACCATAAAAGGTACTTTTTTCCCCACTATATGGCATTTTTTATATGCCTTTGGTATTGGTGGAGTTAGCACGATTGAATTGAATGTCTTTGTGTTGGTCCATGAGTGCAATATAGAGTTCGGGACACTGGTTGTTTGTGTTTTGGACTACATTTATCATAATATCACAGACCAGGTTTTTCTGGTGTGTTTAGCTTTTGGTTTCTAACTGTAAATTACAGGCTACGGACAACAAGGTCGTTCTACATTACGTTTTGGGATTTTGACGTTTTTGTAGCTTGGACATTATGTGCTGACTGTATTTCAACATATATATATTTTTTATTTGGTTTCAATTTTTGACATTACATTTTGGCATTCTGGTTTCGGTATATGACAATCTATGTGGTTCTTATGCCACTTTGTCATTGGTTAGTCTAGTGCGACATACAAGTAGGATATTTCATCACCCTATTTGGCTAAATATCTTGTTTGGTATTATATCTGTTATTGTTTTGGATCATAATCACTGTATCAGGATACAATTTATTAGGATACATCCTGGGGTTCTGATATTCACATATTTCATCAGGTATTTTTATATATACCATGTATATTGTGATTTCACTCTGTTTTTTGTATTGACTTTTTTTGTTTTACAATTTGTTTTCGCTAGCATTGTTATTCTGATGTTTGTTTCTACTTTTGGATTATACAATTGGCCTTATCATCCTATATAGGGTACCTTATGTAAGTTTGATACTATCGTACAAGTAATTGTTTGATTGCCATCCATTGGACAGCACTACAATATCTGTTGGAGACAACAACGTTTGGTTTATTTTTGTCTCATATTTGGATAACAATCTTTTTTCACAGGAATATATTGGGTCCCCCCTTCCTTACATCTAGTTGGATTGATTTCTGCAGTTTTGGCCTCATATGTATCTATTATTTCATACATATTGTTATCATAGGTGTTCCATGCACGGGCTAAGTCTCAGCCCCATCGCCACCTCTAAATCAGCCCAAGGTTAATAAATACTGTTAACAAAGTATTTAAATGCAATTACTGTTGATGAGCCATTTATAGGGTTCAAACACAGCAGCCACCAACAATAACTATAATATTACCTTCAACCTGGCACTATTTCTCTCCAAAATTGTATTAAGCAGAGCCTAAAATAGTCCAGGCTTTTAAAACTCCCACATTAAGAAACAGGACTGCCCCCTGTACACTATCACCATGCCCAAGCCAATAGGGATAATTATCCTACTTATCCCACCACTCATCTTATTTCCCTATCTCTTAACTAGTTATGAACACTTGTCCTTATCAGGCATCAACTATCCAAGTTATCACACAAGTTCCCCCTCCCCACCACCTTTAGATGAATTCTTCCCCCATCATATAACCCCCAAAACAACAAAACTCAATGATCCCTACCTAAAAAAGCAACACCATATAACTACCAAAACAAAACACGGTCTAAAATTATTAACCAAAGTCCTAAAATTAATAGCATACCTAAGGAAAAACATCACTATAGATGGAGACATCCATCCCAACCCAGGCCCTACCAGATCAACAGAGCCCACGCAACATCCAATCTCCCTTAGACCGGCTAACTCTCTACTCATCTGTCACTTAAACATAAGAAGTCTGAACAACAAGGTTCACAACTTCCATGCCATGCTTGCAACCTATCTACCTGACATCATGTGTCTAACCGAAACATGGCTTAAACCATCAACCAAAGACAATCAGATAATGTCACCTGGGTTCAACATACTCAGAGCTGACCGCTTAAAAAAAAGAGGAGGTGGGATAGCTGTCCTTTATAAAAATACGCTAAACATCCTAACTAACCCCAAACAACCACCGCAGGTTGCTAATGCTGAAATATTAGCTCTAAAAATACAACTAAATAAACTAAAAAGCATAAATCTAATAGTTACCTATATACCCCCAGGGAACAATATCGAAACTTTAGAAGCCATCTTAAACTGGATAGATAACAACTATCCACAAGAAACAATAGTCCTGGGAGATGTTAACATTGATTGGAACCAATGCTCTGCACAGTCCAATCCTACTTCCTTAAATCTCCATGGTTTCTCTCAGATTATAGCCACTACCACCAGACTAGGTAATAATAAACAAAAAGAAAGCATACTTGACTGGATGCTCGTCAAGGAGCACCCCAAAAATATACCCTGGAACTCTCCCCAATGATCTTAGTGATCATATGCTTACTTACATTATGAAAGATAATACACCCAATGCTAGCATGCCAGTCTATAGAACAGTCAGAAACAAAAAAAAATTTGATCCTCTAAAATTTAACATGGAACTTAAATACTGTAACTGGTCAACATTGAAATCCCTTCCCCTAGATGAGGCAGTCTCACATTTTAATGAAACATTCCTTACCCTACTTGACTCTCATGCTCCCAAAAGGGTACCTAGAATCAAAACTCACATAGCACCCTGGCTAACCACAGAAACCAAAACCAAAATAATTAATAGGGACAAAGCATGGAACAAATGGCGTACTACCAAGTTACCACTAGACCGGGTCATCTTCCAGCAAATGAGAAATGAAACTAAATAGGCCACCACCCAAGATAAGAAAAACTACTTTCACCACCTACAAAACAAAAACCAAAAGAACCCTCAAAAATTCTGGGCAGGATTGAACAAACTTCTCCAACCAGGAAGATCTACCACTCCTACCCCAGAAACTCTATCTGACAAGAACCAAGAAGAAGTAGCTAACAACTTTAATACTTTCTTTACCGAAACAATTCAGCTACTAGCTAACCAGCTACCTACTCCCTCTAACACACCTAACAATATGACATCCAACTCTCCACTATCCTTTAACCTCCAACCCATATCCACTGCCTTCATCCGATCCTGCTTGAAAAAACTAAAGCCAACTACCCTCTCAGCTGATCTTCTACCTGCAGAATACCTGCAAATTGCTGCTGATGTCATAGCATACCCCATTTCAATATTAATTAACAGAACTATTACTGAGTCCACTATCCCAGCAATCTGGAAAATATCTTACGTCATACCTCTTCATAAAGGAGGAACATCCACCGAACTCTCTAACTATAGACCAATTGCCATACTATCACCACTTGCTAAAATTATGGAAAAGTGTGTGCATAACCAACTCATGTCCTTTCTCACCCAAAACAAGCTACTAACTGACTGTCAGCATGGATTTAGACCCCACCATAGCACGACCACTGCCCTCCTCTCTTTCACCGAGAAAATTAACCATAACCGGAATAACAAAAATATCTCCTCAGCCCTCTTTCTAGACATGTCGAAAGCTTTCGACATGGTAAACCACCAGTTACTTCTCAAAACCTTAGTAACCTTACATCTAGACACCCAAGTCCTAAACTGGTTTCAGGCCTACCTCGTAGGCAGAAAACAGGCAGTTATGTGGCAGAACAAACTCTCCTGCCTATTACCGAACAGTATAGGCATTCTCAAGGGTCCATCTTAGGACCTCTTCTGTTCTCAATATTCATAAATGATATCCATTCAGTTATCCCCGAAGCCACCTGCATCCAATATGCAGATGACTCAACTCTCATCTGTTCTAATCCTATCCTTGACAACCTTCTAATAACTACCCAACACTGCTTTACCAAAGTTGAAAATTGGCTAACTGACCATCAACTCATCTTAAACCCAAAACCCAACTTCTTCTTTTCCACCCAACCAACCCAACACCTTTCACACACTTTACCATTCAATCCAACAATGGTACCATTATTTCTCCTACTACCAGTGCCAAACTATTAGGAGTAATCATCGACAATAAACTACGATTTGACACCCACATTATCCAAACTATTAAAATGGTTAACAAAAAACTAGGGGCTTTATATAGGTTAAAACCTTCCTAACTCCAGCCGCTAGACTAGCTACTGCCCGCTCGCACCTCTTATCCACCCTACTTTACGCCTCCCCAATCCTTACGAACCTCAACAAATCTGACCTCAATCGTCTCTCCACTTCTTATAACAACATTGCTAGATTCATCACTGCCCTACCCTATAGAACACACCACTGCATTAACCTGAAAAAGCTTGACTGGCCAGAATTCCCTAATCTTCTACTTGAATACCAACTTATAGAAGCCTTTAAAATCCTGAAACATCCAGATAACACCCCTGCACTAAAGAACATCCTAACCCCTTACTCCAACCTAAGTTCTCTTCGCTCATCTAACAAACTCTTAATACAAACTTGCAAGTCCCATAACCTGGGCGGCGATTCACTGTACTCCAATATTATTGGCAAGGTATGGAATTCTCTTCCAAATAAGCTAACGTCCTTACCATCACTAGCTCTATTCAAAAAAGAACTAAAATCCACTATAAATCACATTGGCTCTGCCCATGCACAAACCCTGACTAACTTTCCCATGAGCAATTCTTACAAGTAGGCAATTTTTGTATTATTCAACTAAGTGTGAATTAACCAGAATGTAATGAAATGTAATCAATTGTACCTTCTATTGTAATTATCTTCTCTCTCTTAATATAATGTAATATGTCTTTATGTCTTTTGTAACAATATATCACTGTTTAACCCTGTTGGAGCTTTTCTCCCCGGGACTCCGCTGAAAATGGACATGTATCCAGTCGGACTATCCCGGTCAACAAATGTAAAATAAATAAATAATAATTAATAACAGAAAATGTTAGTATTAACATAATGGAAGATAATACTGATTAACTGAAATACATATTAATGTATATAATGAGGATACAACAATAAATAATGTAACAGTAAGTATATTAATAGCAAACCTGTATGAAATAACCCATAAGGCCAACATAGCAGTTAGTTTAAAATAATATATTAATATCAAATCATAATAATAAATAGCATTAAGAAATTAAAGAAAATAAGAAGTGGGGAGAAAGAGAAAAAACATACCATTAGTGACCTTGCAGGTAATATTACTACACAGACTAATAATACATACTTCTACAGGAGTGCAGTGCCAGTTGTGAGTACAGTGACTCCGATTTTTGTATACATGATATTGCACATACATACCTCTCAACCTGTTAGCATGGGACAGTATGGACCAAGCACTAACAAATGCAGGTAAACAACTACAGGGAACTGTTTTATATACTGTACTCATACATTACTACCAAGTTGGTCTTTAAATGGATTTGCCTATAAATTGCATTTCAAGTAATGTAATGTATCTGCTAATCAAAGACCAGACATATGGGGCATTAGTCATGACATTCTGAAAAACTGTAACAGTTGAGAGGTATGTTTGTGTACATTAAGTAGACCAGACAGCCAGTGATTTCTTAACTGGTTGTCATGAGATTAGAACCCACAAGCTGTCACTCCAGAGAGAATGTGCACTTAATTTAACAATTGGCTGCTGTCAGATTAGAAAAGATATGCAGTGCATACAGGACTACTTCACACTTATTGGAAAGGATTATTTATCAAGGCACAATCCTGCTTTACACTTTATTGATATTGTTACTTAAAATCTGGAACTTATACACATTGATATCTGCTTAGAACATGAGATACCTTACCCATATAACTTGATCCTGGAGTGTGAGGAATATATGGCATTATTTGACTAAAAATAGCCATAATACAGGCTTGAACCTTACTGTGGATATTGCACTACATTTATCAGACAGCTTTTACTGCACTTTTTGTTAATTTCCTTTTTACAGCTGCCTAGACTCTGATTAGAACACACATTCAGTGACTAGAAGAATTGTGAACACTTATTTGTTTGAAAACGGTACTTATGACAGCACCATCACCATTTAAAATCTATTGATTACTGTTGCTTCAAGTCTGGCATGTACAGCATAGATAACTGTATCAGACTCTAAGAAATAACTGATATACCCACGTCATTACCTGAGTGCAACCTACAGCATATTTCACACAATGAGCACAGCAGAACAGTGACTGTTAATCTGGGTAGACCACAACATCAACTGATGTTTGGAAGCTATACTATACAGTAATGCATGTTTACTTGATTTAACTTGCTTTACTATTTCAGGTAGGCAATGACACATTACTAAACCTATTATGTTTCCCAGGTATGTCATAACTGACTGTTACGACTGCAAACTCTGTAAATAATTTATTTTGAGAGTACTTTATGCATAAGGTAAATACTTTGATGTTTCCCTACTTACCACACTCATACCTCATGCTGGACAGGCACCCTGCATGGGATTGGACACTGGGAGCCCTCTCATCTGCAGCTATTGAAAGAGAAGCAAACCGTTATGTGTACCAGTTTTCCACAGATTCAGCTTGTATATTTCTAAAGTACTAGCAAACATACTTATATATCTGTGGGGTATGACCAGCCCTAACCTCTTGGACCCAGGTGTCCAAAGTTCACCTCTTCCTTCACTTCAGGTCATCATACTGGTGATGACACTACTCACCAGTGTGGGGGATATCAGTAGTACTGCTAAGATCCCCAGCCAAATGAACACAGGCCTCAGACTTACATTCTGAGCCCTTTTAATCACTCTGCAGCAGCCAGACTTCATAGTCCTTCACCAGGAGTCCAACAAACACTCTGGACTCCTGCACAGCGCACCTCTGCACCTGAAAGCTCGTTCCCTCTCCAACACCACCAGGCATACTGACAGCCAAGTGAGACTCCAATGAATGTTTTGAAAGTCCCACATATTGGCCTTAATATAGGCTGCATCCCCACCCTTACACATCATATTGTAACTTTCAAAAAAGCATTGAGTTGTATAGCATCACAAAAACCAGTTCGGCAGAGCTGAGTATCGCGCAAACATTGTAGACCGTTGACCGTGTTTAAGTGGTGCTTAGCATCGTGCAGCTTTTCTAAATGTAACAGTTTTTTTTATTTTGAACTAAACTGCCATTTCAGTCATGTCACACATTTACACAGCAATAAATGTAAAAGGTATGACTGGCCAGGATTCTAACTCGAGACCTACTACACCATAGGTCACTCATGGCTCAACCTATTTAGCCACTTGGACAGAAAACAAGTACATCTTCACATATACTATGGGTTGCTTTTAGCATTGTTAAGCACCGCCCCCCACAAACACGCATTAAAAGAAGAAAAAAGTATTATAAAATTGATTAAATCTGGTTTCTATGTTTACATGAGTCTATATTAGATAAACGAAAGTTTATCTAATCAAACACTGACATCATTGGAAATCTCAGAACTTGAAATAACAATTGTGAGAACACGGTACAGTGAAGATGGAAGTATTTGTCCTTTCCTCACTGTAGTGCAATCTCAGAGTTGGAATATATATTTAGTAGGGGGTGTGGGGGGGTGCATCCCCCCACAATTGTGATCTTGAGTTCTGGGATTTTCGATGATAACAGCATTTGATTAGATAAACTTTCGTTTATCTAATATAGACTCGTTTAGATATATGGCAGCTGTCTGCTATGTATGTATAAGCACAGCTTGGCGTCACTAAGCACAGTGCCACACAAACAGGCACAGTTAGAAAAAAAAAGAAAAAAATTATTGTACAATTGAACTACATGTGGTTTCTATTTTTAGATATATGGCAGGTGTCTGCTATGTATGTATAAGCACAGCACAGCACAACACTGCTAAGCACCACACCATGCCATGCAAACAGGCAGATTAAAAAATAAATAAATAAATAAATAAATATTTATACAATAGCAGAATATATTACAATGATTATTGCCTGCACTTACCATCTCTCCAGGATTTTCCTGGACATTCCACAAGTACGGGACTGCCTCTACACTGCTGCTTGCACAGATTCAATATCCATGTTACGATAATCTACCTCGGCAGCATGCCATGATTAATATGCATGGTGTGCTGCCGAGGGGGAACTGTGAAAGTGTACACGGGTACTTTCCATGAAGGTTCTACACAGAGTCTACACAGACTTTATTGAATCCTGGGAATAGTTTCATCTTATGAACAATTATAGTATAGTTTTAGAGTATTAATAATTTAATTAATTATATTATTTATTTTATTAATAATTTAATAATAATTGAATTTAATTGTATTAATTGTATTAATCATTTTATAATTATTATAATTATTCATAATTTTGTAATAATGATTAATTTAATAATTTAATATACGTTTTTATTAATACATTATTAATAAACATGAAGTTTCCTCATGAACAATTATAGCTTAGTTTTATTGCATGAAGCTACAGCTGGTTGCATTAGCTAAAGCTAGTAACTCCATGTTAATTAAATTTTAAAGACTAATATGAAAGCATTGATTATTTTACATATAGAGAAAAATATAGATATGCAAATGTGTAGAAAGCCTCCAATTTCACTAATTGTTACGGTGCAAGCCCCTACCCAGAATGCAAGAAGAATAGAAAAAATCCATCTGAAAGCCAATATAACAGCAATTAGAACCCTGACTCCTCAAAGAATCATATCACAGATTTACCAACACATCCAAGGAAACAGAAATTTAATTTTAGCCCATGTACTGCATGGTATTTCACAAACATGACTGATCGGTGACTTAAGTCTAACTGCTTTGTGCATGGGAATTCCAGGCAGCCATATATACCTTACTTGATTAAGCCACTCACCTTTTCAATAACAATGCTTTACCCATTAAAGACATCCTTCTTACAAAAACAAAAGCCTTATGAAGCAGTTACATCATTATCAACTGACAGTTGCTGAAGGACAATCATTCAGCTGTAGTGGCAGTCAGGTAATATATGTTGCTTAAGTACTGATATACCTTACAATTGTGAATGAGAAATTCATCTATGAGGAAAAAAACTCAAAGAACAAGTTAAATAAGCAAGTCAAGCACCAAAGGGTCAATCACATATGAACAATTTATTTTGTCATTGGTTGGGCTGACAAATATTACAGCTGAGTACATGCGCTTGCATATCATTTTAGAAGACACAATCCTGCCTCTCTGATTTACATTGTGCAATAAAATTGCTTACTAGTTTTTTCTTGAGTGTATTTTAGTGGCTTTGTCATTTAATGTTGCAACCAACTGTCTTTTTGGAAATCTAAGGGCATAAGTATAGTGGCATTCTAGTTTGGTAGCATTTGTTTTAAAGCAAGCTACAGAGCATCAGCTACAGAAATGCTGCATTTTATTTATCATATTTATGTAGCTTTTATATTATATTAATCACTCATTTTATTTGTGTTAATTGTTAAAAAGTAATTAGGTTAAAACTAAATTTTATATCTGTATAGATGTGCTACACAGTAACTATGAATTGATAATACAAAAATATAATGTTACATGTAGTATGGGTTTGCAACATAAACATGGAGAATACAACAGCTGATGTAAGAATATTATGTAAAGAGCTCGATATACTCAGATAACTCTTTCATACTTCTTTACCTGGGTGTGCAGTAAGCAAGTCCAAATTCTACAAATTCCATTCTCTCTCTGCTGCTTGTCATTTGCTCTTTGTGCAGCAAACATTTAGGTTCAGCAATTTCAAAAAGACATGTGCAAACCATTTCATGTTTTCTACCAAAGACAAATTCACATTTAAGCATTTGTAAAGTATACAGACTGTTTCAATTATCCATGATTTAACTTTAGATATACATACTTTATATATTTTTCTTTTTACATGTTTGGAAATATCTCTTTCTGATAGAACATTATAGATTAACAGATGCTGTTCTGTCCTATGTTCTGTTGACTTTTAGCTAACAAAACAAACTTTCGTGTTATGTTTGAGCAAATATATCTATTTTACTCAAGCAAAAAGCTGACAATGTATTTTTGGAGGCCACCTCTAGTAACTATATTTTAAATCTGCCTTTTAAAAGCTATTAATTTCAATCAATTGCATTTACATTTATGTTGGTAATTTAGCATTTTTTAGAGATAAATGTTATACAAGCACAAGAAATGTATAATCTATCTTGACTGAGGTGCTTTTAGTCAGGGAATAAGGAAGTGTGTATTTTATTGCTGTTTTTATTCCTTTATTAATTCTTGACATATTCCAGTTACACCATACTGGCATTTATCTCAGTGTGATGTAGCTGACATTTATGTCTCAAGGGTTTTCACATCTACTTAGGGAATATTTTATAAGCTGGTATACCATTTTCTTGAGATCCCAATATTAAATACAGTTGCTCCTCTACAAACATGACAACTAGTGTTTGTTGTTCTTGCTCAGTGATTATTTTTATCAGTAATGTAGTTCAGACTTTATAAGATCAGAATTTCATAAATCGGGCTGTATCTTGGACCTGATGCACTTGGCCTACTGTCAAGACTTGTACTGTTTGATGCCTTATATACACTATTCCACACATGATGGCAACAATTACTAAGCTCACACAACCTAGTATGTCAACTATAGCCAGTAAAAGCTACATTACCTTTCCTTCCCAACTACTGATTGAAGTACTCAGCCAAAGCAACCATGGTTCGTTCTGTGTTTGTGCTTTTTGAGCAATCTCCTTAATTATCTTAATGTGACTCCCGATCTTAGGTTCCTTATCAGGAATATAAGTATAGCATTATTCTCTCAACAATGCCCAAGTACCACATTTACTAGCTAGTATATAATGACTCAAATATAACATTGCTTAATCTCATAAGCAACACTTTCTAATTTTCCAAATTCCTTTTCCTGCTCCATAAAAGGGGAAGACATATACTCATGTTATAGCATCATCCCCAACATCCATTTTTGCTATATTAATGTAACTTTTATATCTAACATTCCTGATATTGTGACTAGGCAAAGTAGGAATATGCCTAATTCATGGAATTACATATCCTAAATTACACATTTCACTTCAACTCTTTGGTAGTCATTTATATAGTCTTTATCAACACACATATAATATATATTTTTTTTCAGACTGGAGCCATCCATTTTAAACAATGCGTAGTTATAGGTTCATAAGAGTTTTTTAGGCTAACAATCACAAGGGCCTTTTTAAGCCTAGCCATGCATCCCAAATGTCTAACAATTCTGGTATCTTAGATAACTGTAAGTAGGGGCTTGGGAGGTGAAACATTTAAAAGAAGGGGCATGGGAAATGAACCATTTACAGGCTGCCCAGCTGCCCATGTCCATTAGAGACACAGGTGTCCAATTAGGGATGAATTTCCTGTTCCCCATTCAGTTTTTCAAGTTACACTTGAATTGTTTTAGGGAGGAGCTCTGCTTCACATTGATGGGGAGCCTGTTCAGGAGATAAGGTCGTTTCTTGGAGACATACCTGTCTCTCCAACAGGTCCTATTTATATTACAGGCAAGGTTTAAGTCTTTGAAATGGATTATCCTGGTGCTGTTTGTTTTGCAGATATGCAGGAGGTCCATCAGAATGGGGTCTGATAATGCCCTGTAAACCAGACATAGATCTCCCCTCAAAACAGGGATAGGTCTTTGAGGTAGTTTGCAGAGGACATGTTACTTACACCCTGTATTTTTTTAGTGAGGGACCTCTGTAGCTGTTCCAGCTGTTGGAAATGCCTGATTAGGTACATACCAAAGGGGGTATTGTACTCAGTGGTGGTCTGATAAATGCTGAATAGAGTGGAACAATGACTTCCTTGGACCTAGATGCCATACCTTTGTTTATAATTTGCACAACATAGAATGATGTCCTTACTACTGTAGATACAAGATTGTCAAAGGCTAGATTTCTGTCTATGTGTGTCCCCAAGACCCTGACTACTAGGTCAACTCTTAGGCGTTACCTAAATGTATTGAATGTATCATTCTTGAAATGTTTATAGCATTATTCAGATATATTAGCATTCCCATATGCAACAATACACAAGCTATTTCCAGTGAACTGGTAGTTATTTTCCCTCTCCTTGTAGGCAAATGTCAGCAGTAACATTTCTATGCACATGTCTTAACAAAGGATGTTTAGTCTCAATTTCCATAATAGAGTCATTTCTCTAAATCCAGTCTTTTTCTGTACTCAACAATCTGAAGAGAAAAAGTTGAAGAGTCTGAGAATTTTTTTAACATATCCAGAAGGGAAAATGAGACAGGAAGCAATAGAATGTCAGTCTTAGTATCTTGAGGGATTTTGGCACATATCCAGCACTGTCTCACATTGAAGATATCTGAGTACATTTGGAGTGATCTGGTGAATGTGTTGAAATTTACCTTTCCTTGTGTAGGAGAGAAAGAATTCATTAGGATTTTAATCAACATTAAGGTTTTCGTGGTCTTCATTTTTCTATTTTTGTGTTTATCTATAAAATACAAGAATCACATTCACATTAGTTTTATGCCATATTGGGTCCTTATCCAACTATTTATTAGTTATCATGTTAACTGAATTCATTTTTTCCACGACATTTTCATTTTTTGACATGGTCTTTATGAATCAACACATTTTTGGTGTTTGTTTCTTTTATGACCACACTTTTATAGTCACTAGCCCCACTTTGGTAATAATGTAGGACCCTACACTTTTTGAGTCCCATTTGTTAGTTTTGCCAAATTGGAATACCATTGCAAGATCACCTTGCTTCAATTATAACTCCTTGGATTTCCAGATCTCATTTTGTTTGTGACATTTTAAACTGTGGGCTAACCCCACTTCTCAGATTCTTCCCCCGTCCAACTGACTTGGTCTTGGAGCTGGTCCCATAAATTTGTTTCCTCCAAAGGCATCCCATAAGGGATTTCTCCTTCTTGCATATTCATGGGTCAACCTGTCATTAACTCATGAGGGGGTTAATCCACACCCTTGTGCAAAATTTTGCATTTTAAAGAGAATGTTGGATACAAGATTTACACAATGATTTCCATATTCAGGAGTCATTTTCTTTAACCCCCTCCTTTAAAGTTCTATTAACCTTTCCAATTCACCCAGTGCTTTGAGAATTGTAAGGAGTTTGATATATCTGTCTGATTCCTCAAAAATGGCACACGTGTTTTGTTACCTTGCTGGTGAAGTGGGTTCCCTGGTCTCTGTGTATCTTCCAATGTATGCACTGGGCTAAGTCTTTCACACATTGTTCTTCCTTTTCTTTTTTTCTCTTGGACGAGCTTCCACCCATTCATTGTACTCATTAATTAGGGTGACTCCCATGGAGGAGCTGGATGAGTTCCATCAATGTCCACCTATACCCTTCCCCAAGACACCAGTATTTGTGTGAGTCGATACTGTTTTCCCATTATGCTTTCCAGAATTGTGCATTGCACAGTTGAGATCTGTCAGCCTGGTTTTGGATATCTGATGTCTTGCCTTTCTAATTAAATCTGGAACTGGCAATTTATTGCAGCTTTTCACTTCCGGCTGTCCTAGGGAATCCTGTTTGCTAGCTCAATAGTTTTTATTCTATGCAGAGGACATTTTTTGAATTCTTCAACCACTAACCACAGTTTAGGAATGCAACTTGATCTTAAACTCCTCAAGTTTGTCTTCCTTGTTAATATATGTCTTTTTTCTCAAACTATTTACTATCATTATGTGTTTTTACATTTAGGACCCTGAGGGCACTTTGTTCAAATTTTAGGCCAAATAATGATCTTATTTCATCTGTTATCAAACTGTTAGACCACACACAAACACACACACACACACACACACACACACACACACACACACACACACACACACACACACACACACACGCACACACACACACACACACACACACACACACACACACACACACACACACACACACACACACACACATACATGCGCACGCGCACTAGGTGTTGTGATGATCCCACCACAATGAATCTGGGTGACTTGACCCATCTTTTCACCCACTTTGTGCTCTTACTCTGTGCACTGGTCTTTATAAAAGCAAGCTGAACAGTGTAAACGTAAAGGACTTATAGGCAAGTCCATTTATATTTTGCACTTACTCAAAATGTTCTAGGTTCATAGGATTATACTAAGCTAATGACAACCAGAGTCTTTACAAGCTTAGACACTCAACTCAAACCAGTTTTGTCCACGAGTTACTAGGATACCTATGGGGTATGTTAGTAAAGAGGTAGCTAAGGGTTATGTGGGAGGTATGTTAGTCGGGTATTAATTTACTTACTATTGACATCTGTCTATCACATACGTGCACCAGAATAGGAGTGAATTTGCAATTTCCCATCCAATGATCAAGGTTTCTTTTGAATAGTGTCAGGGATGACCTCTGCTTCATGTAGATGGGGAGCCAATTCCTTAAGTGCTGCAATCCTTTCAGACAGATATTTGTCTCTCCAGCATGCTATATTTATGTTGCAGCGAAAGTTCAGTTCCTTGGACCTAGCGTTTCTGTTGCTTTTCATTCTGCAGATGTGCAAGAGACCTATCTGAGCTGAATCTAAGGATGTCTTACATGCTAGGCATAGATTGTCTGTCAGTAACTTGTAGGAGACTGAGTACAGAGATAGGGCCATAAGGCAATATGTGTAGGATCTCCTGTACCATTTCTCCTGATTGTTTTTCCTTTAAAGGCTCTTACCTCTCAAGCCTGGATATGTTTGTTCAGCACTGAGTGCCCCTTCTTTTGCTAGCTGATCTAGTGTTTAGTTGACTTAACTTACAAATTAATGTACAACATCTAATAAGAATTTTGGTCTAATTCTGATGCCTGCTTCCTCTTTCCTTTCCCCCTGTTTGGGTGATAGTTAATTAACTCAGAAAACTCAAATTAAGAAAAACTAGTGGATAACACTTTCCCTTGGAACCTGGCGTGCCGCTTTTTGGGTGACATTTTTTACATTTTTGAAAGCATTTCTACACCCATTGGAGATTTTTAAACAAATCCTTCACTCTTCTTGAAACTGTTTCTCTTAAGATTGTTTAGTGAGTCTTAACAAATACATATTTCTAGACCTAGCTACAGGTACATACTCTGGTCTCATGCCTTGCTCTAATATACCTCTGACGTTGTGATTTCTATTTTCTAAAATTTCTGGTCTTATCTCTGGCTTTAGCAAGTGCTTTAGTTCCCCACATTTAAACTTTGTTAATATGCAAATCTTTATTCAAGTATTTGTATGTCTGCATACATTAAAATTTCCTACTCATTTAAAGTTCTTCATTAAAGGAGAATGAATTCTTGACTCTACTTTAGAAAAGACCTTTCAGCAGTGTGGAAGTCTCCTCCAATTCAATCTACTCAGGTGGGGATCTTCATGGTGGCTTCCACCGCCAATCTCGAGATATGCATCCCCCTGGGAATTTAACCTCTTCATCCTGTCTTTTCTCCCTCTGCCTGTTGGAGCTATCTTCATTTCCTATCTCAGTGGAATATCCAAGCTGTTAACAAGAATGTAATGTATATAACAAAAAAACTTCAAAAAGATAAGTAAGCAAGAAAAAAGAGTCAGCAACAAAATGTATTTTGTCATTGGATGCATTGACAAATATTACAGTTGAGTACATCTGTTTATATATCATTTTAGAAAACACAGTCCTGCTTTTCTAATTTACATTGTGCTATGTTTTGCGGGTGTTTTTGTCTTTTAATTGCTTTCTCTCTTTGTATCTTTTTTAAGAATGTCTGGTACAATGTTACAACCTGCTCTCTGAAGTCTGACAGCAACTGTACATTATCATTCTATTTTGGTAGCATTTATTTTTAAAGCAAAAGAACAACATTGCTTTGACTAAACTGGCTCCATGAAAAATAAAAACTCTCTGTCAACAATTCAGGAAGCAGTACACAGGCCAAATGTATAAAAAAATAATAAATATTTATTGTTAAGCGCTTTCTTGTTGCCACATATAATGCTTCTTCAGACATTAAAGTTGCCCTAAACATTCACATATTTAAAATAGCATATCACCAATCGGTACAAAGGATTAAATAACGTCATACTGATGTGATGCTCTCTTAAGAAAATCAACTAAAATCATTATTATTAAAAAAGTCTATTTTTACTAACTAAATAACTTATATTACTAAGAACAAAACATAAAATCGATGGAACAACACATTATTTGCCTGCATAAAGGCATTTAAATATACCAATGCCTTATTATGTTAACATATCTTTGTCGCTGAACTCTTTTATAAGCAGATGTATCAGGGTTTCTTAGATTCGGATTCCGATCATAGTTATATATAACACATAAACCTCCCTGAATCAAGTGAGGCAATCAGATCTATGTATAAAAACAAAATCTGAAGGTACCTCTTATAAATAACACTATAGGAAACATATCTATAACTATAATATGCCCTTTCCAGCACATTCAGTCACAGCCTATGGCAAGAAGTCATGTTATCCAAACTATAATCAAGTTTGAGGACTGTGCATCGGGAATTATATCTTATTAGGAATTCCACTGTGCTAAGGGACTTACAAACCCCACAAACATAAAATCAATTTTCATAGCGATCTTCCTATATTGAGATTTTCAACATTCTCTATGCAGCACTGTATAAAAACATTACATTCCTACTTGCACGTTTTGACAGTGCTAGTCAGTAACATCTTCTCAAACACAAGTCACCAAACACTGAACTACACAGCTTGTCAGTTTTTCAAAACATATATGACTATCAAATCTATGTAAGAGTAGAATATGAATCACTACCCCTTAGAATTGATCATTAGAGATATAATCAAATCTACGAAGTACTTTCTTTCAATGCAACCATTCCCCACTAATAGGGAGAATAACGTGTCCCAAAGGGTGATCTTACTTGCTGGGTGGGCAATGAAAGTGCATGAACAAAAGATTAAAGGGCCTAACTAAGTTTAGCATTCTGAATGTTGGTGTGTATGGCTAAAGACAGCTGAATTACATCACCAATAAATATAACGTATCAACAATCTGAACAAAATAGAATTAACTACATAAAGAAATAACTCCTATTAAATGAACCATGTTACATTGAACCCAGGGATTCACAAACAAATATTTTCCATGCAGTAACAGTGTAGCTGGTCCTGCATGGAAAATGGCCTCCTTGAAATCCAGGCACGTGCCGTTTTGATGTGCACAAGCACTCTAACACTGATGCTAATCACCTCATTTGCTGATGAAAACCATGCAAATGAAGTGAATTAGCGATTCATCAACCTGCCGGGTCTCCGTGCAGGAACAGTGTTAGTTGCAGAAATGTATTCGGTTACTAACTGAATACATTTCTGCAAAACACACAAATGAGGCATGTTAGCTCTCAGTAAAGCATGTATTAGAGCAGTTAGGCATGCCAGTGACTAAATATATGGCCATTGGTGTGCAAAACCACTCCGTTTGTATAAAAAATACATTTTTTATTTTTGTTGGCCGATCTCAGCCATGGAATGTGTGGGAAGTGGCACATAAACGGGAGGGGGCAGGAAATAAAAAAAAAGGGGGAAAACATGACGTTTATGGAAAACAGCATTCTGCCATTATAGTCAATGGCATGCAGAAAGTAAACAATGGCAGGGAACAGTGGTTGCTAAGGGGGAAGGCTTGTGTGTTGTGCAGTAACTAGGGATTAAGGCAGTGGGGTATGTTAATGAGAGGACTTATACTAAATCTCTAATTTCTTCTAAGTGTCACACTGCACCTAATCGTGTAGGTGCTCTAACACCACTGGGTAGACAGGAGGAGCAAATAACTTGAAAAGGAGGTGTGTCATGCTTGCTTTAAGCACATTGGAGCTCTGTTGGCTGGGTTGGTGCTTAGCTAAGCGAGGGTGTGTGTCTGAGACTCTATAGTCTTATTCCATTTTTTTATTTATTTTTATTTTACATTTGTTAACCGGGCTAGTCCAACTGGATACATGTCCATTTTCAGTGGAGGCCCGGGGAGAAAAGCTCCGCTAACTACTACTTATCAAGTTTAGAATATACAAAATTATACAATAAAATGAAAACATTTTCTTTAAACCTCTTACAGGATGTATAGTCATTTGAGTACAATATGAGGCTTAGCAGGTGAATAAGTTTAGATACTTTACTTAGTTACAGTATTACTACATTATACATAAGTAGCAAAATTTAGAATTATGTCTATTTATAGAGGGAGGGACAGAAACATTTAAGAAGAGGAAAGTGTAGTATGCTAGAGTTAGGAAGAAGAGGAGAGAAATATAGACTTATGTCTATTTATAGAGGGAGGGGCAGAAACATTTAAGAAGTGGAAAGTGTAGTATGCTAGAGTTAGGAAGAAGAGGAGAGGGAGGTCAGAAGAAAGGAAGGAGCGAAAAAAGAGAAAGAAAATGGTTAGCCAGGGTTATTGCAAGAGCATAGCCAGTGGTTGGTTAGGAAGAGTTTTAGTTTGGTTTTAAATAGTGGAATTGTAGTCAGGGATGTGAGGTCTGGAGGAAGTTGATTCCATATTTTGCCAACTGAGTTGGAAAATGTGGAGTCACCTGCTACATTATTTGATAGAGAAGTTTGAATCAGTATTTTGTTAAAGGAGCGAAGGTTCTTCATATTGTTATAGGGTTTTATGAGGGTGGAGAGCATTGGTGTGTTCTCAAGGTGATGAAGGGCTTTGTGGGCAATTGTAAGTTGATAGTATTGTATAAGGTGGGGTAGTTCCAGCCACCCAAGTTTTGTGAGATTCAAACAGTGGTGAGTTCTATATGGAGAGGCAGTAGCAAATCTGGCAATGTTGTTGTATGATGTGGCTAGTTTATTGAGATTATACTTAGACAGATTAGTGTAAATGGAGGAAGCATATAATAGGGTAGAGATTAAGTGGGTTCTAGCTATAGTAGTTCTGGCTTCAGGAGTTAAGAAAGATTTGATTCTGTAGAGAGAACCTAGTTTTCTATTAGTTGTTTTTATTGTGGAGTTGATATGAAAGTCAAATTTTAGTTGGTTGTCAATAGTAATACCCAAGAGTTTGGTCGTTTGGTCTGGAGCGATAAGGGTGCCATTATTAGATGTGAGTGTAAAATCAATAGAGGGAGACAGGTGAGTGGGTGGAAAGAGCAGAAGTTTGGTTTTCTTGGGGTTGAGGAGGAGACAATGATTAGAGAACCATAGCTCTATGGTGGTGAAGGCTTTTTGCGTGAGGGAGTGAAGTTCAGTCTGAGTTGAGGCAGAGCAAATAATGGTAGTGTCATCAGCATATTGAATACAAGTAGATAGAGGAGTGGCTAGATGAAGGTCATTTATAAAAATGGAAAACAGAAGAGGACCTAAGATGGAGCCCTGAGGGACCCCTATAGAGGTGGGGAGAAGATCAGAGAGATGGTTGTCCCAGAGAACTGCCTGTTTGCAATTCTCAAGATAGGACATGAACCAGCTTAAGGCAAGGTTGTCCAGAGAGAGGGAATTTAAACGATGTAAGAGGAGTGGGTGATTAACCATGTCAAAGGATTTTGACAGGTCTACAAAAAATGCTGAAGAGGGAGTATTATTGTTGCGATTTTTGTTAATAGAGTCGATGAAGGATAATAAGGCTGTGGTAGTACTATGGAATGGTCGAAACCCATGTTGGCAGTTAGCTAGGAGATTGTGGTTTAGCAGGTGATTAAGTAACTGTTTGTGGATGCATTTCTCCATAATTTTTGCAAGAGGAGATAGTAATGCTATGGGGCAGAAGCTGGAATACTCCATAGAGTCACCTCCTTTGAAAAGAGGGATAATGTGTGAGATTTTCCAGACTGAAGGGATAGTACTTTCTTTTAAGGTCCTATTAATCAATAGAGAGATGGGGTAGGCTATAGCTTTTGCACCTAGTTGGAGGTATTCTGCTGGTAATTTGTCAATTGAGGGGGTTGATGGCTTACGTTTTTGAAGTAAGGACAATATGTAGGAGGTAGGTATGGGTTTGAGGTGAAATGGGGGCTAGGGGTTAATAGTTTGGAGGTATCAGGGCTTTGTTGGTTAGCTAGCTTTAGTATAGCTGAAGTAAAGAAGGTATTAAAGGCATTAGCAGTTTGTAAAGGGGAGTCAGTGTTAGAGCCTAGTGGGTTAGGTGTGGCAGCTTTGCCAGGGGATAGCAGTGTGTTAATAGCGGTCCAAAATTTATGTGGTTGGTGAAGGGAAGATTGTTGTAGTTGAGTATAGAAGTCTTTTTTGTCTTTTAGGATGGCTTGTTTTGTCATATTTCTTTTTTGTCTAAAAGTGAGATGATCAGTTATGTTTTTAGTGGTTCGCCATTTAGTCCAGGCTTTATTTCTACTAAGGATTAGTTGTCTAGTTGTGTTTGAGAGCCATTGTGCTGTCTTAGCTTTCATACATATAGAACGCAAGGGGGCATGATGTTCAAGGATGGTGAGAAAGGTATTATTGAAGTGGCTAACAGCTTCATCTATAGGGAGAGATTTAAGAGGTGACCAGTTAACTTGCATAAGTTCATTATGAAACACATTGGGGTCAAAATGTTTTTTTGCTACGGGATGATCGAACTCCATGAACTGAGGAGTGTGTTCGCAGCCAAGGGAGGGCCATTTCTTGCGGTTTACACTAGTTAAATGGGTTTGGGTGGTGCACCGGGGATTAAACAGGAAGGTCATAGGACAAGTAAAAGGAAATAGCAGAACAAGGGTAATGCAGTACAAACAGCATTATGGGATACTGCAACACACAATGGGCCATTGAAAGCACTCATTAATACAGCTGGCAGGTGGTTGCATAGCTGAAAATAGGAGGAAATTTAAAAATATAAAAATAAAGGGCAACAGCATAATAAAGGAGATATGAAGTAGAAATCACTGATATGGGACTCTTGCAGCTCACAATGGGCCACTGAAAGCACTCATTAATTCTGCTGGCAGGTGGCTGCATATCTGAAAATGAGAGGAGATGTGAAAAAAAATAAAAATAAAGGGCAAAAGTACAATAAAGGAGAAATGAAGTAGAAATCACTGATATGGGACTCTTGCAACTCACAATGGTCCAGGTAAAGCACACAATAATACAGCTGGCAAGTGGCTGCATAGCTGATAATGGGAGGATGTGCAAAAAAAATAAATAAAGGGCAACAGCACAATAAAGGAGAAATGAAGTAGAAATCATTAATATGGGACTCTTGCAACTAACAATGGGCAGGTAAAGCACATAATAATACAGCTGGCAGGTGGCTGCATAGCTGAATGTGGGAGGAGATTTAAGTAAAAAATAATTAAGAAAAGGCAACAACAGAATAAAGGCAAACATGAACAAATTGCCACTAATGCCTCTAACACTCACAGTGGCCAGTTCAAAACCATGAATAATATAGCTGGCAGCTGGAATGTATCATAGACCCAATCACACAGGCAGCAGTTGCAGCACACCACTATAAAGTATGCAAATACCCCTCAGTCTGGTTTCTCCCACAAACTCTTCTTCTTTGCAGTAAACCTGGAAATTTCAACTGACTAAATGCTAGGAGCTGCCATCACTTTGATATATCAGTATGTGCTGGAGGCTGATGGTGGTGAGGAGGATAATGCTGATAACTGTCCCAGGCTCAGGAGGAGGAGCAGAGTGTTCAGAACCAGGGTAACCTACCAGGGGCTACATGACCTGGAGATAGTAGAGCACTACAGGGAGGACAGGGACATACTGCAGCAAATTGTGGAGCTTTGCCAGCCTTGCCTCACATCCAGAATGAACACAGGGCAACCCAACACAGTGGATACTAAGGTATATGTAGCCCTAAGAATACTAGCTATAAGTATGTTCCAAAGACTTACTAGGGATATCATGGGGGTGTCATAGGCATCTGACTTCAGAATACTCCATCAGTTCCTGGATGCCATGCTACCAAATGCCTGTGACCACATATACTTCCCCAACACCCATGAGGAATTTACCAGCAATATGCTTCTCTTCCACCATGTAGCTGAATACGTTTAGACACTGGGTGCCATAGACTGCATGCACATCCACATCAAAGCATCATCTGGTGAACAGGGTAGGGTCTGCATAAACTGAAAGGGTTTCCCCTCCATCAACTGCCAGGTTGTGTGCAATGTCCAGGGCATTATCATGAATGTCTGTGCTGGCAGCACTGGAAGCTATCACGACTCCCACATCTGGCATTCCTCACAGCTGTATCAGAGATTTGCCAAAGGGGACACCCCATATGGCCATTTGGTGGGAATGCTGGCTATGCACTGGAGTCGGGGATGATGACACCCATCAAAAATGCACACTCACCCATGCTAGACCGTCATAATGAGGCACATGCACAAACCATGATCATTATAGAGCATGTGTTTGGGATGCTCAAGTCACGGTTTCACTGCCTTCACGTATCCAGTGGAGCCTTGCAGTACTCACTAGCTACATGTACACAGATGTTCATAGTATGTGCCATGCTACACATTATGATCCTGTGGAAACAGCTGCAGCAGGAACAGCATGGGGCAGAGTCACACAGCCCCCCACCATTGCCAAGGCCAGCACAGACACAGAGGGACTTGGAGGAGGAACATCCTGAGCCTGCCCCTGTAGGCAGAAGGAGGCATGCCCAGTATGCCCATTCCCTGGCAAAAAGGCAATGCATAGCACACACTGACACTGACACTGTAGGCACCCAGGGACTGACACTTTTCCCTACTCGCACACACAGTAAAAAGGGATGACAGACACATTACACTACCTGTAACTTACCATGTATAGGCAGTGTACTGTGTGCATCCAACATAGGCAGCCCTCAAGCTCCATACACACAACTGCCACAGGCACAAGGTAAGTCAGTTGCCTTAACAGTAAATTAATGTAGCAGTATGTTCTGCTAGCATATTTATGGTATTGTTGCATGCATGCAAGGGAATGGGGTGGACTACTGGGATTGCAGCAGACAACTGACAGCTATGTAAGACAACAGGAAATGTCTGCCCAATACTGGCCTCCCAACACTATGCAGTAGTACCCAAGGTGGCAAATCCCACTGCAGTATATGTGTGGGGCCAACTAACTGGGGTGGTCATAGTTCACAGCCATGGATGTCAGTGTGGGGTCCCATACCCACCCCTCAGACCCACACAGAAAGTCAGCCATAGAAAACCAGAGAGAAATGTCTGGAAAAGCTCCATAAATGGCAGCGATGTTGAATCATCCCCCTATAGACCTACACAGTCATAGCACAGCAGGTCTTGCAGTTGCAGTAAGGCTCTGAAGAGTAATAAGTCTGACATGCAAATGTATGCCATTACAATTTCACCTGTGCTCTTTACTGATGTGCCTGTATCCCCCAAGACAGGGCACAATAGCATGGTAAATGGAATCAAAATGTAAAACAAATATCAGCACAGTCTCTGCAAATGTCCACAGTTGACAGGTGTGCCCTCCCATATACCCACAGAAATGCAGTAACATGTATGTTTGAATAAGGCAAATAAATCAAAATTACGCGTTTCGTTCACTTTTAATACCTGTGAACTTCTTCAGAAATACAACATACATAAAAAATCACAAGTTTAAATAACAAAAATTAACGTCACATGACTTGATGACCCAACCATAACCTACTATCAATTTATCAATTAAACATAATACTTAATCTATTTAAAGGTAAAAAACTTATGTCACTTATAAATAATATTCTTAAAAAATTGTCCTCTAATAAAATAGGACTCTAAGAAATACACATAATACTTCATTCATCCAAACACTAAATAATACATAATAAAGTTTGACTAATTAAAATAATAATTTTATCTTAATGTCACAACCTATGTGCTTGCAGGAAACATTTGATATTTATGGCTTCATTTAAGCCTGGGAACTCATCCGCTCCTAGCATAATCTGCCACAGAGCTTCTCTACATTCTAATTTAATTTTAAAGTTCCCACTAAATAACTGATCGTTTACTTTTTCTAAAACTGAAAAGGTGAATTTCTTGAAATCTAAACATACATCTGCATGTTTAGCCAAAGCGTTTTTAAAATCCTTATTTTTAATGGCAAAAATGTGTTCGTAAATTCTTTTGTGTAGGGTTCTTATAGTTTTACCTATATAAAATTGGTCGCAGGAATTGCAAATAGCAACATAAACAACATTTCTTGTTGTACAAGTATAATGCCCCCTGCTGTGAAATTCTTTGTTCAAATGTCTAAAGAACACTGAACTAGTCCCTGATATAAACCTACAATACTTGCAACTTCCACAAGGGAAAGTACCCAACAATGTTTGAGTAGATAAATTCCTATTACCAGTACTTTTTTCTAACAATGATTTAAGACTGGACGTTTTCTTATAAGTGAAAATTGGAACTTTACCAATAATGTTGGTTAAATCATAATTTCCCAAAATCACTTTCCAATTGTCTGAAATGATATTCCTAATGATATTCATTTCATTAGTGATTGGTATAGGAAATGCTAAACTAAAGGTTTTACTGTCTTCATTAACTACTTTTACATTAAAAGAAACTGTATGTTGAACATACTTAAGAATGGGGAGAGCTTTTGTGTCTCTCAAAACCACTACCTCTCCCATAATTTTATGAAGCCAATGATCACTGTAGCCTCTTTCCTTAAAAAATTCTTTAAGTTTAACAGCTTCCTCATTGAATTTCTCATTATTAGTAGTTAAGCGACTTAACCTAATAAATTGTCCTTTAATCACACCTTTTTTCATACACACAACTGCCACAGGCACAAGGTAAGTCAGTTGCCTTAACAGTAAATTAATGTAGCAGTATGTTCTGCTAGCATATTTATGGTATTGTTGCATGCATGCAAGGGAATGGGGTGGACTACTGGGATTGCAGCAGACAACTGACAGCTATGTAAGACAACAGGAAATGTCTGCCCAATACTGGCCTCCCAACACTATGCAGTAGTACCCAAGGTGGCAAATCCCACTGCAGTATATGTGTGGGGCCAACTAACTGGGGTGGTCATAGTTCACAGCCATGGATGTCAGTGTGGGGTCCCATACCCACCCCTCAGAACCACACAGAAAGTCAGCCATAGAAAACCAGAGAGAAATGTCTGGAAAAGCTCCATAAATGGCAGCGATGTTGATTCATCCCTCTATAGACCTACACAGTCATAGCACAGCAGATCTTGCAGTTGCAGTAAGGCTCTGAAGAGTAATAAGTCTGACATGCAAATGTATCCCATTACAATTTCACCTGTGCTCTTTACTGATGTGCCTGTATTCCCCAAGACAGGGCACAATAGTATGGTAAATGGAATCAAAATGTAAAACAAATATCAGCACAGTCTCTGCAAATGTCCACAGTTGACAGGTGTGCCCTCCCATATACCCACAGAAATGCAGTAACATGTATGTTTGCAGGGAAATAGCAACATAACACAGATTTGTAGGACTGTCCCAATACACATGAAAAGATGTTGCATGTGCTCAATATACAGGGGTCAATGAGTTATGTCCATGTGTGGTCAATACTCTCAGGAGCTGGCCAGCATGTTCTCCTGGCTGACATATTTTACTGCCTTAGGTACAGGCTGTCTGTCACAGTGCCATGTGTAGATAACTGCAGTGCCAACAATTATGCATGTCAATGACACCTATTGCTCTGCCACTAACATACCTGAAAGTCACAGTGCTATGTGTAATATACTACACATATAACGGACTTCTTGAGGGCTGTGTAGCCAAGGCACTAGGGCTTGTGTGAATAATCATGCTTCTTGGTACTGTTGACAGTGTTCATTGTCAATATGGCTTTTGTCCTTGTTTTATATCTGATTTTGTATAATGGACATGCCTGCACAGTACAATGCAGTTTGTACCCACACCCATAACACCAAACCTCTCACAATAACATGTCTGAACAAGGGCACCAGTAAATGTAGAACAAAGGCACAATGATAGGCATGTGTTGTAAATATTGTATGAAGGTTATGCAGGCTGATACAGTAATGTCTGTCAATATTTTGTAACATCACTCTTCAATTATACTGAAATAACTTGCCATAAAAACACATGTTTATGCAGACTGGACAAAACCTCTAGTCAAATACCTAGACAATCTGCCAAAAACTGTACAGCAGACAGGTATGGCCACACCAGGATATCACAACTCAGGTTACACAAATTCCACAGAAGCAGAAGATCCCCAGGCAGTATATCAACAAGTTGCTGGACTATAATTCAACTGGCTGTAGCCACACCTCCCAACTGGCCTTGTTGGGCAAGAATGTACATTGCTGCCATTATAATATCAGTCTATGCATCATATGACTATTTTTCTTCTGATAAAGCACTGTGATGATTTGAGGATGTCTGACACTAGGTAATGACACAATACAATACACTGTCAGAATACAGATATGTCAGAAAATGTCTACAAAAACAAACCATTACACCAAGGAAAGTATTTTGTTCATCTGAGAGGTATGCCTGTAGCACACAATACCTTAGAATGGAGTATATTTATCTCTGAAATGGAGTCCCACTCTAACTATACAAGGTTACACTGGGCATGCTCTTACACTTAGAGAATCACAGGACATGTTGGAATCTACATTGGTCTATATGACTATATTGTGTAGATATATATGTGCATGCAGACAGCTATGTACACCTTAACTATCCGTACACACACACATCAGGCAGTATCACCCCCAGCTAGCTGTAGGTGGCCCATATGTGATATATCCTCATCTGTTGCTTGTGACATACATGTCAACATATATGGACAACAGATAACTATATATGTCAAGCATACACACACATAGATGAGGGTAAGTGAGCGACAGACAGTGATAGACAGAGAGACACAGGGGGAGAGACGCAGCAGCATGAGTAACACACTTGGGTACTCTGAATGGCATACAGTGATGTCCTGCTCTGGACCGTGGCATACTGGTGTTAAAAGGTTGCAGATGCAAGCATAAAAGGTGAGCCCCATTGTGTAATAGTACTGAGGTTGGGGTGTTAATATTACATCACCTGCCTGTGTGTATGTCTCTGTAGGTGTAAGTATTAACAGATTATTCCCACTCAGTACACACACACACACACACACACACACACACACACACACACACACACACAAACACAGGCACACACAGACACAGGCAGGTGTGTGTGTTTGTGTGTGTGTGTGTGTGTGTGTGTGTGTGTGTGTGTTTGTAGGTCTAAGTATTAACAAACTGTTCCCACTCAGTACAATTCACATTGCCCAACTACACAAGATCTACTGCTGTCATTCACCTTAGAATTACCATTGGACACCTGCTACCCCTATAAGCTCTGTAGCGCATGCAATAACTGTATAATACTGTAGTACACGTAACTAGATAGGAAGGAGTTCTAAACCTAATACCGGCAATTGTGTGTGTGTGTGTGTGTGTGTGTGTGTGTGTGTGTGTGTGTGTGTGTGTGTGTGTGTGTGTTTTTGTAGGTCTAAATATTAACAAATAGTTCCCACTCAGTACACTTCACATTGCCCAACTGCACAAGATCTGCTGCTGTCATTCACCTTAGAAGTACCATTGGAGACCTGCTACCACTATAAGCTCTGTAGCGTGTGCGATAACTGTCTAACACTGTAGTACAAGTAACTAGATAGGAAGGAGTTCTAAACCTAATACTGGCAATTGTGTGTGTGTGTGTGTGTGTGTGTGTGTGTGTGTGTGTGTGTGTGTGTGTGTGTGTGTGTGTGTGTGTGCGTGTGTGTGCGTGTGTGTGTGTGCGTGTGTGTGTGTGTGTTTGTGTGTGTAAGTGTGTATGTTTGTAAGACAAACTATTTTGATAAGTTTAACACCCACAGCCCTACTTTATCAGCCCTACTGATGTCATTCCCCATATCACTATCTTTGGCCAGCTGTCAGTCCAGTAAGCTCTGTAGTGGGTGCAATCACTGCCTATCACTATAATACAAATAATTACTTAGGCAGAGGTTCTATTTTTGTATCTGGCAAATGTGTGTGTATGTTTGTAAGCAAAAGCATTTTGATATGTTTCCCACCCACTGCCCTAATTTATCAGTCTTGCTGATGTCATTCTTATAGGTTCATAAGTGTGTATTAGGCTAATGGCCCTGGAGCCTTTACAAGCCTAGCCCATAGAAGGGCCCTGCCATTGTGCCACCCGATGTTACTTCCCAGTGCTTGTATCAAGCAGACCCCCTGCAGTGATCCTTGGAGTGAACTGTCTATTACCCATCTACTCATCAAGATTTCCATGAAACAGGGTCAGCTACGTGCTCTGCATGAAATATATGGGAAGTGTATTCCAGGGCATGTGCAGTCTCTTGGTGAGGGACCTGTTCCACCAGCATGTGGTGTTGATTATGGTAATGAGGTAGCAATCTCTGCAATGTGTGGTGTAGAGGGATTGGGAGGTCATCATATGTAGCATTTCTGAAAGAGCTGGGTCAGACATGGTTTTGTATGTCAAGCACAGATAGCCTCTAACTAGGTGATATGACATAGAGAATAGCTGGAGTCTTCTGAGTCTGTCTGTGTAGGACATGTGTTTAATGCCTCGGAACCTCTTTGTGAGGTACTTCTGTGGCCTCCTCAGCTGTTGCTTATGTCTAGTGAGGTACATGCCAAATGGGCCATAATACTTGATGAGTGGTCTAATGAGGGAAGGGTAGACTGAGATGATTACCTCTGTCTTCCTGGATGCAAAACCCTTGCTAATGTTATGTGCCACATAGAAGGAATTCCTGACAACAGTGGCAATGTGGTGGCTGAAGGAGAAATTGCTGTCAACCTGTGTCCCCTTATCCCTTATAATGCCTACAGTGTTCATTGGGCTCCCATCGATGTGGTACATACTGGAACTGAGTGTTCTACCAAAGGGGATGTGATGCATTCTGTGGTGTTAAGCTTCTGGCCATGGTTTCCACACCACTCATTGGCTTAATGAGGCTTTTCTGTAGGATGTCTGCATCAGTTATGTTGTTAATGATGGCTCCCAGCTTGCAGTCCTCTGTCAACTTGGTCAGACAGAGTTCCTCTGTGTTGGGCTGGACTCCTGAGAAGTAGATGCTGGACATGAGACTACCCAGGACTGGTCCCTGTGGGACTCCACTCATGACTGCTTGCCAGTTTGACTTGGAGTTTGCCACTGTCACACTGTGTGTTCTGTGAACCAATTTGCAACCCACCTACTGATATAGGGGTTGCTGCCTAGTTTGGTGGGTTTATCAATAATTCCTGACTGAGGAATGGTATCAAAAGCCTTGGCCATATCGAGGTAGGCTGTATGCAGTGTCTTACTAACATACATAGCTCTGGTGACTCACTCAAAGAAGTCAACCAGGTTAAGCAGGCATGATCTGCCATTCACAAAGCCAAACTGTGCGGGTTCCAGAGTTAGGAGATTACCTATATCTTTGTCAAGCAGGTTCCTAATGATGCGGTCCATACCTGTACATTGGAGACTCATCAGGCTAATGGGACAATAATCCCCAGGGTCTGTAGTTGCCAAACCCTTTAAGGAGAGGGATGACTGTAGCAGTGCACCATTTTGGAGGGACAAAACCTGAGGTGAGGTTGCGACCGAACAGGGCACACAGATGTAGTGCCAGGTCTCTTTGTGCATCATGTAGAACACAGCCACTGATATGTTTGGGTCCCATGGAAGCTGTATTCTTGCCTGTGGACAATGCAGATCTAACCTGGGCTGCAGTAATGCTAAGTGCCTGGCATTCATCTGCCATTGTGATTGTTCCCTTAGGGAGGAGTGAGGGGTTATGCTGGCACTGTATGTGTTGCAAGACTGTTGCCAATATCTGTTGGCTCGGGATAGGAGTTAGCATTGTGCAGTAACTCGCAACCCTTTTGGGTATTGCTGTGGAGGTTGTTGGTGTAACTATCAAAGACTTTTGTGATTGTTGTCAGTGTCTGCTGCAATTCTGCCTTCATAGCTGGCTGTAGATGATTCCATGAGGGATCCCAAGTTGTTGTTGAAGCTAATAAGGGGGTTTACCAGTCTTGGGACACCACCTTTTTCTGCAACAGTGTCTTCCCTCTGTTGTACACTTTAGTAATGGCAGAGGACCATCACATTGACTTCTAGTGTTTGGAGGGCAGTGTCTTGGTTCTGTTGGCTATGGCTAGTACCATGCATTCATGTACATGTTTGTGCAGTGCATTTGTGTATGAGTCGACAGTCATGCAGCTATTTTCCATTGGCATGGGTGCAGCGAAGTCATCCACCCCTCTTTTTATAACTCCAAAGTCATCTTTGGAGAGTTTTTATAAGGTGGTTACCTTTGTGGGGGGTGTGGGTGAGATGTGGATTGCCATGGAGATTACATTCTGTTTGGATCTAACCAGGTAAGGATTGACTACTGTTGTTGAGCAAAGGACCCGTATGTATGTAATCAACACAGGTCAAGGTGGTTGCATCCTCTACTGGGGGTCAGTATGAGCCGGTCCAGGGCATTGGAACTGATGAATTTCAGGAAGCATTGGGCCAGTCTATTGGTGCTTGACTACTTTTCCCAGTTGAAGGAGGGGTAGTTGAAGTTTCCTACTATGTCAGTGCTGGGTTGAACCTTGATAGATGCTATGGTGTTGAAGAATGTGGATTGACAGTCTAGGGACATGGATGTGGACCCATAGCAGGCTATGACCTGGATTGCACTATTACCCAAAGTCAGCTGTACCTGAAATATCTCAGATGCATTATGCTGAGATGCTAGTCTGGAGGTGCACATATCTGTTATGAATATGGAGACACCCCCACCTGAGGAGCTGTGGTCCATGTTTTGGGGCTGACAGCTGTGGAATGCATCGTAGCCTGTTAGTGCAGGGCTGCTGTAAACCAGATCTCCATTACAGCACAACTGTCAATGTTCTCCATTTTGAGGAGTGCCTTGAGTGACTGCACCTTGAGAGTTAGATGTCTACTGTTGAGCAACATGACCCTCAGATTGCATTCATGTCTATTTGTTACCTTGGTAATGTTGTTTGGAACACTGCCTAAATAGACACTATAGGGGTGGCAAGAGACTTAGCCAGCACCTGGAAACCCAGGGGCGACAGATGCAGGCCATCTCTGGCAAGGCATTGAGGTCTGTCAATCATGTTATCATAAGCAGAGGGAGACTGGATCCCTTGAGCATGACAAACATGTAAGCCAATGTTGAAGTCAATCATTTGTTGATAGTACTGCAGCATCATTCTGGGTGATGGTAGTATACTCCTCAGGGCTACTGTCATACCTGCCTGCACCACATAATCTGAGAACTCAACCATGTCTCTTGTCATGTACTCCAGGGAGGTGCATCTCAGGTCATTCACACCCACATGGATGATGACAGAGTGATACTTCCAGTTGTTGTGGAGTGACCTGGCTGGGTCTGTCATGTGTTGGATGCTGACAGGTGATAGACAGCTGGCTGTTACCTTCTCCATAATCAACCTAGTCAGTCAGATATCTGTTTGCCTCAGTATTGAGTCGTCCATGATTGCTGTATTGGGCAAGGTGGTTAGCCTTAGGGGCTAAGGTTGAGGGGCACATTGTGTAGGTGACATATGTCTCCTTTGGCATGCGCTGTGTTGTGGTGGCCAAGTGGGTGGCTGTCTTGCTGGTCTGTGCTGGTGGGATAATTGTCCATTGAGTGCCACTGTGAAGGTGGGTGTGTGTTTTGTGAGTGTATGTCAGGGCTGTGATAGTGAGTGTTGTGGAAAGCCATGTGTTCCACACGGTGCAGTGCAGGTGTTGACCTTATCCTCTTGACCAGCTAGTCCAGTCTTTGCTGGAGAGTGCATATTTCCAAAATCGGTGATATAAGGGTAACTCTCACAAGTCTGAGTGTTTGGAATTTAAAGGAGAGGGGTGTCTGTGTACATGAGGCATTTGCAACAGTGCCTCAGAAGGGCCAAGTGCACCAGGCTAATGGGTGAAAGCACAGAAAACTGCAATTCAATCATGCCAGGAGGGGTGGTCATAACTACCAAGTACTGGGATTAATTCTGCGAGGAATGATTTCTGCTGATGGCTCCAAGGTGTGCTGCACTTATTGATACAATAACCTGTTGAAGTGCAAAGCTATTATGCTATTTGAAGTGCAAGAGAGAAAGAACTAGCAAGATCTAAGGGAAAAACTGAAGGCAAACTTTCTACCACCTGTAATACTTTACCTCAGCTGTGCAGTTATCAGCACCTTTAGCCAGTTGTTAGTCCAGTAATCCTTGTAGTATAAATAACTAGGTAAGCAGGAGTTCTAATCTCAATACTGGTAAGTGTGTGTGAGAGAATCATATACTGCGTGTGTTATACCATTTTGAGTTGTGTAACACCCTTTGCACTTCCCCTCACCCTAAATTACTAGTCCTGTTGATGTCATTCACCTTAGAAGTACCTTTGGCCTAAGTGAAATTGTATAAGCCCCATGGTGCATCTGATACCTGTGTACCACTAAAGTAGAAATAACTAGATAGGCAGGAGATCTATTTTCAATACTAGCAAGTGTGTGTGTGTAATACTATAGTAGAAATAACTACACAGGCAGGAGTTCTAATCTCAATACTGGCAAGTGTGCGCATGTGAGATACCATTTTGAGTTGTATACCACCCTTTACACTTCCCCTCACCCTAATTTACTAGTCCTGTTGATGTCATTCACCCTATAAGCATGTGTGATACCATTTTGATTTGTGTACCACCCTTTACAGTTCCCCTCACCTTAATTTATTAGTCCTGTTGAAGTCATTCCCCTTACAAGTACCTATTGAGTAGGTGAAATTGTATAAGCCCTGTGGTTAATCTGATAACTGAGTAACACTATAGTAGAACTAACTAGATAGGCAGGAGTTCCAATCTCAATACTAGCAAGTGTTTATGTGTGTGTGGGAAAATCATATACTGTGAGGGTTATGCCATTTTGATTTGGGTAACACCCTGTAAACATCCCATCACCCTACTTTACTAGTCCTGCTGATGTCATTCAACCTAGAACTACCTTGGGACTAAGAAAAATCATGTAAGCTCCATGGTGTGTCTGATAATTGCGTAACACTATAGTAGAAATAACTAGATAGGTAGGTGTTCTAATCTCTGGCAGCAGTGTGTGTGTGTGTGTGTGTGTGTGTGTGTGTGTGTGTGTGTGTGTGTGTGTGTGTGTGTGTGTGTGTGTGTGTGTGTGTGTGTGTGTGTCTTTGGGTAAAGATCATATTCTGTTTGTCTGATACCATTTTGATTGGTGTACTATTCATGCCTGTTTACCACCTCCTGATGACATTACTTTATACAGTGTGTTAACGGCATCTGCCTCAAATGCAGCATGTTAAACCATTGTGCAGGCCATACCAGTCCTCTGTACAGATGTCTATGGAATATCCAGATGTTTAGGTTCATAAGTGTGTACTAGGCTAATGGCCCTGGAGCCTTTACAAGCCGAACCCATAGGATTATGCTGGCATCATGCCACCTGATATTAGTTCACAGTGCCTCTGTTGAGTAGAACCACTGGAGTGTTCCCTGAGGTGAATTTTCTATTTCCCATCCATTCAGCAAAATTTCTTTTAAAGAAGGCTGTGAGGTGCTCTGTTTGACATGTTTGGGAAGTCTATTCCATAACATGGACAGTCTCTGGGTTATGAACCTGTCCCTCCAGCATGGTCTGTTGATTGTGATAATGAGGTTGAGTTCTGTGGAACATGTAGTGCAGGGGGATTGGGATTTCTTTAGATATAGCATTTCTAACAGAGCTGGGTCAGACATGGCTTTGTAAGTCAAGCAGAGACTGCCTCTAAGTAGGTGATATAAGACAGAGAATAGTTGGAGTTGTTTGAGTCTGTCCATATAGGACAGCTGTTTAAGGCCTAAGATCATCTTTGTGAGGTACTTTTATGGCCTCCCCAGTTGTTGCAGGTGTCTAGTGAGGTACATGCCAAATGGGGCATTGTACTCAATGACTGGCTTAATGAGGGAAGAGTAGAGGGAGACAATGACCTTTTTCTTCCTGGATGCAAAACCCTTAGTAATGAGATGTGTCACATAGAAAGACTTTCTGACCACAGTGGCAATGTGGTGGTCAAAAGAGAGGTTACTCTCGACCTATGTTCCCAGATCTCTTATAACACCTTCTGTGTTCAATGGACTACCATCAATGTGGTAATTTATAAGAAATGAGTTTTTCCCAAAGGGGATGACGACACATTTTTTCGCATTCAGCTCAAGGCCATGGTTCTGACACCAGTCATTGGTCTCAGTGAGGCCTTTCTGCAGGATGTAAACATCACTTGGGGAGTAAATAATAGCTTCCAACTTGCAATTGTCTATGAACTTTATCAACCAGAGTCCCTTCGTGTTAGCCTGGACTTAGGAGAGTACTCAGGACCGAACCCTGTGGGACTCCACTTGTGACTGGTTGGCAGTCTGATTTGGACTCAGCTACTTTCACACTGTGGGTTCCATCTGTGAGCCAGTTTGCAACACACCTAGTGATATAGGGGTTGGTGCCTAGTTAGTGTTTTTTCTATGATTTCTGTGTGGGGAATGGTATCAAAGGTTTTGGCCAGATCAAGGGAGGCTGTATGAACCACCTTGCCTTCATCCACAGCTCTGGTGACTGACTCAAAGAAGTTGAACAGGTCGAGCAGGCATGATCCACCCTTCACAAAACTAAACTGTGTGGGATCCAGAGATTGGAGATTCTCTATATCCTTGTTTAATAGGTTCATGATGATGTATTCCATAGCTTTGCATATCAGACTTGTCAGACTAATAGGGTGATAATTCTCAGGGTCTGTAGTCACTCCTCCTTTTTGGAGAGGGATAACTGTAGCAGTGCACCATATGGTAAGGATAAAGCCTGAGGTGAGGCTGTGATTGAACAGGGCACACAGGTGTGGTGCCAGTTCACTCTGTAGTTCATGTAAAACACAGCTAGTAATATTGTCAGGTCCCATAGAAGCTGTATTCTTGGCCTTGGACAGTGCTGCTTTAACCTGTGCAGCAGTAATACTGGGTGTTTGGCAATCTACTGGTATTGTGATTGGTCCTTTGGCACTGAATCTGCTGGCCAGTATATTGGCAATATCTGTTGGCTTGTTATAAGAGGTACCATTGTGCAAGTAGCTCAGAGCAAATCTGGGTATTGCTGTGGAGATTATTTACATAACTATAGAAGGCCTTGTGGCTGTCATTACTATCTGCTGCAATTCTGTTTTCATAGCTAGCTATAGAGGATTTGGTGAGGGATCTCAACCTTTTATTGAGACTGATAAGGGAGTTTTCCAGTCTTGGGACTTCAGCTTATTCTGCGTCAATTTCTTTTTTCTGTTGTAGAGTTTGTTTATGGCAGGGGACTACCAGATTGGTTTCCTTTTTTAGAGGAGAGCATGTTGGTTCTATTGGGTATGGTGAGATCCATGCATTTGTGTATGTATTTGTACAGTGCATTGGTGTGTGATCTGAAGGTCATGCAACTATTCTCCATTTGCATGGGTGCTGTGAAGTTAGCCACCTCTGTTTTGGGAGCACAAGGATAGCTTTGGAGAAGTTACCTTTGCAGAGAGAAGGAAGGGATGGGAATTTCCACGGTGATTAGTTTGTGGCTGGAGCTAACCAGGGAGGAGTTGACTACTGGTGTAGAGCTATGGTCGTCCATGTTAGTAATGACCAGATCAGGAATGTTGCTACCTCTAGTTGGGGTACAAACAAGCTGGTCCAGGGCATTGGAGTTAATGAATTCCAGGAAACATTGGGCAAGTGTATTGCTACATGAGTATTTTTCCAAGTTAATGGTGGGGGGGGGGGGTATTTGACGTCATCCAATATGAGAGTGTTATGTTGCACCCTAATATTTTCCAGGGTGCTTAGGAATGTGGTGTGTGAGACTCGGGACATATTTGGGGACCTATAGCAGGCTATTTATTTATTGCATTTGTTTACCAGGAAAGTCCACTGGGCTGAAAAGAGCCCATTTTCAGTGGAAGCCTGGGGAGAAAAGCTCCAACAAGAACATAGATACAAAAAAATATAAACATTAATTGGTGCAGAAGTAGAAACAGTGTTACAGATAGTAAATACAGTAATGTATACAATATATGTATATATATATATATATATATATATATATATATATATATATATATATATATATATATATATATATTTATTTATATACAGGAATCTAGTTTGTTTGATTGCAGTAATATATACAGAAAATATACATTAAAGCAGAAGCTATGACCCGAATTGCTGTCTTACCCAATGTTAGCTGCACCTGAAGTATCTCTGATGCATTATGCTGGGCTACCGGTCTGGAGGTGTGCGTATCCTTTATGAATATGGAAACACCACTGCCTTTGGAGGTCTGGTCCAAGTTCTTGGGCCGAAAGGTGTGGAATGAGGTATATCCTGGTAGTGCAGGTGTGCTTTCTGCTGCTTTGAACGAGGTCTCTCTCTGTTACAGCAAAAATGTCAATGTTCTCCATTTTAAGGCGTGTCTCGAGTGAGTGCATTTTGAGATTTACACTTCTAGCATTGAGCAGCATGACCCTCAGATTGCATTTGTTTGTAGCTGTTATGGTGGCAATTTGGTCTTTGGAACACAGCCTAAAACAGGCACTATAGGGGTGGCAAGAGCATTGGCTAGTATCCAGAAGCCCAGGGTTGACAGATGCAGACCATCTCTGGCAAAGCATTGAGGTCTATCAATCATGTCATCTCAGGCAGACAGACACTGGATCACCTTGGAATGACACCAGAAACTTACCAATTGTTGAAATCAATCAGCTACTGCTTTTACTGTGGTATCATTCTAGGTGATGGTAGGATGCTGCTCAGGGCTAGGGTCATACCCGCCTGGGCTACATAATCCAAGAGCTACTCCATGTCTCTTTTCATGTAGTCCAAGGAGGTATGTCTCAGGTCATTTACACCCACATGTACAATGACAGAGTCATATTTGTACCTGTTGTTGAGGGACCTAACTGCATGCATTATGTGGTGGATCCTGGCACCTGACAGGCAGCTGACTGTTATTTTCTCCCTATTCAACCTAGTGAGGGACATCAGTGTGCCTCACTATCGAGTCATCTATGACTAGTGTGTTGGGCATGCTGTTTTGCCTTAGGGGTTTGGTTGAGTGGCACATTGTTTAGGAGAGTTATGTGTCTCGTAATTGGTTTTGTGTTCTGGTGGTCGAGTGTGTTCTCCCTTGAATGCCTCTGCTGTTTGGGTAGATTTGTAACGAGAGCCTCCACGAAGGTGGGTGCGTGGTTTGTGTTTTTATGTGAAGGCAGTGCTGGGGTGTGTTTTGGAGAGCTTTGAGTTCCATGTTGTGTGGCGCAAGTGTTGATCTTCTGCTCTTGACCAGCTATTCCGTTCTTGGCTGGAGAGTGCGTGGCTTCCAACTTAGATATATAAGTGCATTTCTCAGAAATCTCAGTGTTGGGAGGTATGAAGAGAGGGTTGTCAGTGTACACGAGGCAGTTGCTACATTGCCTCAGGATGCCCAAGTTCACCAGGTTAATAGGAGAAACCACAAGGAACTGACCTTTAGACATGCCTGGAGGGGTGGGTATTAATAATAAGTACTGGAGCTGTTTCCTTGTAGAACATTTAGTGCCATTAGCACTTTTGTGTGCTATAATAATTGTTACAAGAAGACTGGTAAATTGGTAGACTAATAAGCTAGTAATAGTGCAGGAGAGGAGAGAAATAGCAGATCTAAGGGAACAATTGAAGATCAGATTTGTTGGTACTGCTCAGATGCTTACAAACAGTCCTGGATTCATCAAAGCTGTATCTGGAGTAGACTAGGTACAGGAAAGGCAGAAAACAAACTTAGACCTTTTTTTTTGGCAAACTATATGTGGTCTGTGTCCCTTAACAATGCCCATGTATGTAATATTGTTGCCAAACTGGCCACAGTGAGGGTAGTGACACACATGTCAGCATCATGCATCATACCTGCCTGAAACATCATGCTGATACAATGTCTGCTACACTATCACTTGTCCAGGCTTGTAGGAGCACTACATGACTCAACATCCTATTTCTGGTGGGTTATCTCATCATCCATGGAGGCATTCAGAACATTACATGCAATAAGAGGTAGTGTATGTCCCATGCACATAATCTTTGTGGGACATGTCATGTGTATGTAGTAATATAGTACATAATGGTGGAAGTGTAGGTTTACTAATCTGTGTATTGCCAACTGTGTTTATGTTACTGTGTGCACATTCCATATGTCAGTCCTTACTGTGTGTATGCAAAGGATGTACCATTTTATCTCCCTGTTCCACCTGGTGGACTCAGGAATACATATCACAGGCCTGTCATACACAGTATCATGAATGCCCTTGTGTACTGCATCAGAGTTGAGTGTATGATAAAGAAATGACAGGGCCAACAGGTGTTGACAGGTGAATCTGTTGTAGTTAATGTAATGGCTATGCTTGTGAGGGACCTGCTGACAGTACTGCAGTAACCAGTTCTGTATGTATGAGCCTGTGGGAGTGCACAACACTGAGATAACATGTTTAAAGGCTGCCTGTCTGTGACAAGGAGTATGTATGCAAGGTCACACTGTCTGACAATAGTGTCCCTAGCACACTGTTGCATGCATTCAAACCTGGTACATGTACATATAAAGCTGTACCTTGCCTACCACACAGTTGGTATATTCCCAGTCTGCCATACTCCCTTTTGGGAATGTTTGCAGGACCACACCTGCAGACACACCTACACCTGGAACACAGAATACAGCATGTCAGACTACATTCAGTCAGTGGTACTAACAGCAATAATGCATCCTGGATAATATGGTACATACACCTGTATGTGTACCCATAACAAATGCAAGCAGACAGCACCTTGCATAGTATTACATAGCTACACCGTGCTATATTAACCCTGTGCATCAGACCCATATTAGCATGTCCCTGCATTGATGGTATGGCTCACAGGGATGTGGGGCAGGTATCATCATATGCAAAGGGTGTGGTGTGAGTTTGCCAGAGGCTTAGGCTGGGCCATGCGTCTGACATCATGTGCGTGTGTGGGTATATATAGATGGGTTGTGAAGAGGTGCTGTGTGTGTGCCTGGAGGTGACCTGCCTGTGATACAGATGTGTGTGTGTATGTATGCACCCAGTCACACCATGTGGGTGGCCTACACAGGGTTCATCAGACAGCTATGTACCATACATGGCAGGGTGTCCAGGTCACCATCTCCAGGCATGGACATAGGAATTAGTCCTGCCAGGGATATCACTGGCACCACCAGGCCCAGGGCTAGATGCAGTACTCCTTCCTGATGGTGATGGCTATCTGCTGGATCTCTGCCCATGACAGGACTGAACAGGACCACATGGCCATGGCCCGCTCCGGTGTGATGTGGACAGCAACCCCCCTTCAGTAGTACTGGTGTCACTGACACTCAGGGAGTGTGAAAGTGCATGGCCCTATAGACTCTCAGCTGTTGTTGGTGATAAACTACATCCATGTGGCCAATGCCCATCTCCTATCACATGCTCTAGCACAGACATGCCATGGTTGAGGATTGCCAAGGTCTCACCCCACCGTCTGTTCATGACCTAAGTATTTTGATGTGTGGCCTCAACAAGGTCATGCATGTCACCACATAAATCAGGGAGAGTTGCATCCACCACCCGGAATAGTTGTGTGTTGTGGCATTCACTATGTGCCTGTGCATCCATGACATGGAACATGCATCTGGTGACTCCTTCTTTTGCACTTGCAACAGTGGCCTGATGAGCAGCATTCCTCCTGCAAGCACCCCTATCCATCTGCCTGTGTGGGACCTCACCTGCACTCTGACTATGGCCAGTGTCTACACTCACACCTGCCATAGTCACCACACTAGCCTGTTCAATGCCACAACCTGCCAGCTGTCCAGCATCTGTGGCCATTGGTGACGAGGTATGTGTGGGCATTGTCACTGTGTGTGGGGATGTCACTGTGTGTGGGAATGGTTTGGACAGGAGTGGGATGCCAAACAATGGCACAGATTCATCCCCTGACAACCCCACCTGTACCTCACTATTCCTATCATCATTGTCAGAGTCTGCAGAGATAATGACATCAGTTTCCAAAAGGGGGAACCCCAAACCCCATTGCCACCTGTGAGGGAAAAACAACATATGCACATTAATACCTGCACTTTGATGTGGGCTGGTACACACACACACACACACACACACACACACACACACACACACACACACACACACACACACACACACTTTTCAGGTAAGGTGGCACAAGTCTGTTACACAGACCACACATTGCCCGAATGGTGACATGCATGACACATGGCCCTAAACATCATGCATTGCAGCCAGTTTACTACATGTAACTAACAATATAGAGCTCTGTGATACGTTATTAGTGATAGTATGTGATGGCTGTTCACCAGCACAGACTGCACCCTTGTACACATCATTGCTGTTCACCTGTATAGCACAGTGGCAAGTACTACAGCACATACCTCACAACTATACAGATCCTCACAGGATGTGCAGAAATCTGGCTCATATATTTGCTCTATTTCTCATAACCCCTGTGTTTGTCTGATACATAACTGGGATGATCTCAGGAGTGACGTCACTGATTAATGCCATACATTTGAGTTTCAGACCCTAAACCAGCAGTAAATGTGTAGTCACATAATTCTTGTTACACCACCAACCTTCTAAGCTTACAGTGGATATGATAAGTATACACAACCCTGTTAACATGTCATGTTCTTGTACTATACAAGATGAGACCACAATAATGCATTCAAATATGTTACCCACCGTTCATGTGACATATGACCTGTGCAGTCCACTCAATAAACAAACACATGTGTTATGTGTAAAATATAATGACTGCAATATTTACAATATGGTGATTGCATAATTGTGCACACCCTTAAAAATGATACTTCATTGAAGAACCTTGTAAGTGACTTACAGCATTCACTCTTCTTGTGAAGATGCCTTTCAGCATGGCATATCTTGACTTGGCATTATTTGGCCACTCTTCCATGCAAAGGTAACCAAAGTCTGTCAGATTGCATAGGCAGCTCATGTGCACAGTCCTAGCCAGGTCACACTGGTGTTTTACTATCTGGTGTAGGTGTAGGCTCTGGCTGAGCCAATCCATAACCATGAGTGTGTTTAGGTGGAGCCATTCTTAGGTACCTTTGGATGTATGCTTCAGGTCTTTGTCATGTTGAAGGGTGAAACACCTCCCCATCCTTAGCATTCTTGCAGATGCCTGATGGATTTTGGGCAGACGTGGTTGTTATTTGAAAATGTTCAGAATTCCCACCACCATGACTACAGGCCCTGTTCAGGCTTTGGAATGGCATCCCCAAAGTGGGCCATTGCCACCAATTTGATTCACCATGGGGATGTTAGTTTTCAGGTTATGAGATGTGTTGCTTGTGCACCATGCATACCTTTTGGTATTGTGGCTATGAGGTTGATCCATAGTCTCATTACACCATGACACATTTTCACACATGCCTTTGGGATACATGATGTGCTGTATTGCAATTTGTATCCACCCCTGGATGTTTTTTAGTGTGGGGAAATGCTTCCATCTTCTGACCCTGCCCCATAGGCCAGACATATGCAGAATACGGGAGAGTGTTCCAACAGGTAGTACACAACACCAGTACTAGCAAGAGATTCCTGCAACTCCCTCAGTGTTGATGTATGTCCCCTTGGATCCTCCATGGACAGGTCTTGATGTGTCTTGTCATCATTTTGGAGGGAAGTCAGGTACTTTTTAACAGCACTGTTGTTCCATATTCAATCCATCTTTTGACAACTGTCTCCACTGTGTTCCATAGTGTATGCAACACTGTGGTAATGTTGTTGTAACCCTACTCTTGACTGATACCTTTCAAATATGAGATACCTTTGCTGCTTTGTCAGCTGTCTGCAAGACATGGCTGTTGCTGTTGCAAGCAACTGAGTAAATGTCATGATTATCCCACTTGGACAGCAGACTGTTATTTGGTGATACTCAGAGTCAATTTACATGATGGAAGGTGTGTACCCAAGCAGATTGTATGCGGTCAGTAAATCACAAGCTGCTGCAATAACAAATTATTTGAAGTGTGTGCACACATATGCATCAAGCTTATTGTCAGGTTTGTATGCTCCATATTTGGTCCCCAACAGATTGATTGGTTTTACATGTGAATTGTTCATGTCATAGGTCACATTACAGTTTGGAAAAGGTGTAGACTGACATATTGTGGTCTCAATTTGTGTATATATCACAAAAACCTGGCATCATAACAGGGGTGTGTACACTGTTTATATCCACTATATAAGAGTAATGTTTCACACATGTCCCTACCTTAGGCCGTTTGCCCCCCCCATTTTGTTGGTCTCTGTCCAGAGGTCTTGCACTGACAGATCATGAGGTATGCTACAGGGATGTTACATTCTCATCAGATAGACTCTTGTGGTGACCACTGTGATGCAATGCAATTAACTCCAACCCAAGTGAACATGCACATAAAGCAATATAACTATGAGTGACAGTTGTGTGCATGGTACTTTGCATGGCCTTCACATGCCTGGGTTATTGGCAAACCTCAACAGAACAATTGCATACTCACGAGCTGCAGGCCGCCATCCCACATGCAGACTGGAGGGACCTCGGTAGTTGTGGGAGGGAAGTATTGTTAGAAGACCCACATGTGGCATTGGTTCAGGATGGATGGGGCATGTCTGCACATTTACAGTACAACCCGCAATACTACACAATTTGCTATCCTTCACCATAGATGTGCATGTCAGTGCATTAGAAAACCCCACCCACAACAGCAATCTGACCTGACACATGCACATAGATGCTCTACAATTGCAAGTATGTCTGCTACACTAGTCTAGTAATCTACACTGGGGCCTTATCTGCACACTCCTTGCCCATTGTCTGGGTGCCATCCACTGCCAGTATGTGGAGGGTCTGTACTCTGATGTTGTACTGGGATAGGTGCCCCAAGGTATCCAAAGAACTCCCTGGTGGTTGTCAGTGGGGCTGTATGGCCAGGCTCATTACCTGTAGCTGCGCGACCTCTGGCCACTGCAGCAGCTATTTGCCGGGCATGGTTTATGAGGTAACTTTCATGATGCCAGATCTGCTCGTATGTACATGCATGCAGGCCAACATTATTTACCCTGAGGGCAAGGTCATCCCACAGACTGGTCCTCTCCTGCAGATGTTGCTGGCTCCAGCCAAACATTATGGCATGGTTCTGTAGTATGGCTTCTATGATTATATTTGTCTCAGCTGCTGAGAAAGTTGACCTTTGCTGATGTGATATTGCACCTGGAAGACATAAAAAGGGAGACACATCACAGGATGTCATACATTTGGCAACAGTATGCACAGAACCTACACAGCTACATTGCATAACAGTAGCCACTACTCACAACCACACCATACCTCTGTAATGTATCAGCACTGTATCTGCTTGCATTGCACTGCTGGTCCTGTAGTGTCATATTCCCCACCAATGAGGGCTAGTTGATTCCGTAACCCTGTACTCCTCATTAATGTCTGTATAGAGGGATGACATTGGCCATCTTCAATGCTGATGGGGTGTGGATGGTGCCAACGCTTGGTGTGACTGCAGTGTGTAATGCAGCTGGGAGAAGATGCTTAAGTTAATGTAGGATGCAGGCAGGGATGTAATCAGGTCCCATGGATACTTACATTTGTTGCCTTTCAGTAGGCAATATGTACCTGCTCACTGGTAATGAGGGGAGGGGTGTTATTGATGTGCATATCCACCTATAGTGATGCTGAGCCAGAGGATGGTGTTTGCCCTAAATCTATCTGCAGTAGGTTGGCTATAGCTATGTTTTGTGTGTATGTTGTCTGATTGACCACTATTACAGGGTGGGTTGGTTTGTTGCCTCATAGATTGCAGACATATGTGAAGACGGACTTGGTGGATGTGTCCAATTTGTACTCATAGTTAGCCTTACAGTACTCCACCTGTGGCCTTATATGCTTGATCAGACAAAGGTTGACTTGATGCCAAGTTGGTATGTGGTCCTGATTTGCCCTGTACAGCCAATATAGGGACCAAGTCTGTAATTTGTGAATTGCTGCTGTCCACCACAGACATTCAGCCTACCTTGAGGGGGTTGATGTTGTCCTGTCAAGTATTGCTGAGGCCATAAAGCTATGTAGGTGCCCACATAGTATTGTGTTGTAGGCCTGGACACAGCTGCTAGTTACAACATATGGGATATCCTTCATGTGGGCCTTGGCCATTTCCCTTGCCTGTGTGGGTCTGGGGGTACAGATTCACAGAGAGTAGGTGGAAATACTTCACAGGACAGGATATGTAGGGACAGCCCAACAACATGGGGGACAAACCTCCAGATTTTGGTACAGATTGTATGTCATTAGTGCTGTTATACACATGGAGGGTTGCTGCATTAACAGGGTTTGTCTGGACATGCATTTACTGGGTGACTTGACATCTGACAGTGATATGCCTCTGACATACCGCTCAACTGTCATGTTGTCCCCAGGTTAGCCGGATGTTTGCCTATTATGCTGGGTCTGTTCCTCCAACAACATCTGTTTTTGTGGGGTTGGTAGGATATTGTGGGGACTGTAGTCAGTAAGTGTTGACATCCATTGGTGTTCCTGACATCATATCCTTCAGGGATGTTATGTTACAACAACACGTGTAACACCAGCTACTGTTTTAGCTTTTAACACCATTATGTGTGATATGTCCCTCTTTCCAGTCCCCTGTCCCACAAATATGGTATGCTTTGTCCAGATGTCATGCACTACAAGGTGCAGAGGTATGGTATATCATTAATTACCAACTGCACTCCAGTTATCATGCCAATGACCTGGCAGACTCCTGGCCATGGTATGCAGCAGTGGCCAGGGTTAGGGATCCACACCCTGGCAATTCTGTGGAAATCTGAAAATATGACAGTTTTTTATGTCTGGCCATTGTGAACAGACTGCCAAGATTGTGTAGCAGGGTTGTGCGTATATGTTTGTTTGGCTGGGTAGGGAGAGTAGCAGATGTGAGTGTCAAACATCCTTTACCTATCTGACTCCGCATGCTGCTACAAGTGCTTTCAGTCTATCAGGTCTGTAGGCTTGTGGGGGCTAACTGTGACATGTCCTGTAAAACCTCAGGATTCCCAGTACATTGTGACTTGGGGCAGTATATGTAGGGGTAAGGTGTGAGTAGCAAACGGTATGTGGTTGCTCACACAGTATTATACTGTCATGTTCATTTTGCTTACTGGTATGTCACTGTGACTGGTGCACTTGTTTAGGGATATGCTCTTACACACCAGTGTCTGTTTTCCACAAGTGTTATGTCCCTGTAGTACCTGTTATATTTGCTAATGCATGTGTACAGCCCCAGAGCTGGACATGGTTAGTGTTATGTCAGTCTGATTGTAGTTTGGACATTGCTCGGTAGCTCAGTGTAGTTTCCTTAATGTTGTGCTATGTCCACATATTCGCAGGATGTCCAGTTGTCTGGTCTATATCTTTGGTCTGGTCCCCATGACTGGTATGTATGCATAACACATCAATAGGATGATGTGGGGATTGAGGTCAATAACTAATGAGATGCAACTGAGTCCTGGAATTGAGATATTTCAGTCCATATATGTTAGCACATACACTGTTGCTACATGAACTTTCACAGCTTATCAACTGATGTATTTTGCACATGACCCTATTTTCAGGCTTTTGTCTCCCCACTTTGTCAGGCTTGGTTCAGATTCATTGCACTATGGGGCACTGTTGCTGTAACACATGTTTTCATTAGAAACAGCAATTTTTGTAATATATCCGTATATGTGGCCCACCCCCCCTTTTACAGCCTTTGTATAGGTTCCTTGCACTAACAGGTAGAGAGAGAGGGTTCTGAGGTATAACTACACAGCATGTTATAGACACACACACACACACACACACACACACACACACACATATATATATATATATATATATATATATATATATATATATATATATATATATAGATTCACTTTACAATCTCAAAATACTGAAATCTCAGATTTCAGTGTATCAAGACTATAAAGTCAAACCCACAAGAACACCAAACGCCCAAAACCGAAAAACATAAAACCTCGAAACTTAAAATCCCAAACCTAAACACACCATACACCACACTATACATACACTACACTAGCAAAAAAAAAAAAAACACACAAACATAACAACACACATCTACAAACCTACACTACAGATAAGCAGGAGGCAAGCCCCCCTGCACCCTCCCCACTTATATATTCCAACTCCGAGATTGCACCAAACACTAAAAGGCAGCAAACTCACAACTAGACATTCTACAGTCCCTCACACACACATCACATACATACAAACACCACCACAGTCAACAATTAAACACTCATACTTTTACCTGCCTTCCCTAACCCACACGTACAACTTCCATACACACTCACATACACTGAAACCCTTATCCAAAACCCTTATAAACTAGTCACTTACCTTAAATTCCACCTAAATCCACACATGAAACCGTACACCATCCACACTTACACTCCAAGTCACGTACTGTTAAAGCATAACCACAAATTCGACATATCCGGATTCATGGTTATGCACTTTTGCTATTCTGCAGATTCTACTTCATGGTCTTGATATACTGAAATTCAAGTTTTCAGTATTTCGAGATTATGAACTGAATATATAGGTTCATAGGTTCATACTAGGCTATCTGCCCTAGGGCATTTATAAGCCTACACAATAGAAGCCAGCAGCTGTAGGTATCAGCAACAATAGTTTAATACATAAACCTGAGGGAAAAATCCCTCAGATAACAAATATACAGACCGGTTTCGGCTCAACAGAGCCTTCCTCAGTGACACAAATTTTTAGTATGAAACATCAGCTCACAAAGCTTTCAAACAGAATAAATATCAGTGAAAAACCAATCACATTACATGATCAGCCTATCATAATTGCCAAATCACAATTGGTCATTAAGACCAGGTGGAAACATAGCCCCAAGTTTAATTATCCACTTCCTCTCTTTAGACGTTAGCAGTTCATGCCATTTTATTTTATCCTGACATTTGCCCTTAATGTGGTCAATAATACAAAACATAAAGTTAGCTGTAGTATGTTTTAAACTGTGTTTAAACAATGCATTATTATCACGCTTATTCTTGATGTCACTCAAGTGTTCACCAATTCTAAGACGGAATGCCCTAGATGTCTGGCCCACATAAGCATAGAACAGGTGCAGGTCACTAAATATATAACCCACCCAGAACTGCAATTGGCCCAAAAATAAATCTCAAAAATATCAGGTGTATTCTGACTGCTAAATTCTCCAATACATGACACTTTATTACAAAATTTGCAGTGGCCACACGAAAAACATCCAACCACTGGAGCCCCTGTAAGAGTGGATTGAGTGTACACTTTAGGGTCAAACCAAGACTTCTTGTAATGACTCAAATAGGACCCGATAGTACGTCCCCTTCTAAAAGAAAATGAACATCTGTCCCCAAGAAAATTGTGCAATCTATTGTCAGCCAAAAGGATGTTCCAATGTCTATCAACAATTTTCATAAAGCCTCGAGTATTGCGTCCATAAGAGGTAACTAGCCTCAGTTGTGATTGTAACCCATCACGATTGTGATCTTTGTAGCGCAATAAATCAGTTCTCTGAAATTTAGAAGCCCACTGTTTAGCCATGTGTATAGCCCCTGAATGATATCCCCTATGCTTAAATCTGGCCGCAAATCATCACTGATCTTGACATAAGACCCTTGATTGGAACAAATTCTCCTAGCTCGTAAGAATTGTGACTTAGGAATATTCCGGATGATATGTGGTGGGTGGAAGCTGGTGGCATGCAATAAAGAATTGTACTCTGGAAATTTCCTGAATAGGGTAGTGGGTAGAGTATTATTCATATTTCTATGAATTTCAACATCCAAAAAAACTATATTGGACCTATCAAAACTAATCTTAAATTCTATACCCCATATGTTATTATTAAGATAATCAAGAAATTCCATAAGATACTGCTCATCAGCCCTCCACACCAACCAACAATCATCCAGATATCGGCCACATATCCATTTCACACATGTAGATGTTATGACTCGCATCATAAATAATGATCTCCTCGATATACGCCATAAATAGATCTGCATAAATGGGTGCAAAAGAAGCACCCATAGCAGTCCCTTTGGTTTGCCAAAAGCACTTATTCTGATAATAGAAGATGTTACTGGTTAGCACATATTCAGTGAGACAAACCAGGAAGGTATTAAAACCTGGTTTGTATAAATCAGATCTAACCAACCAATATTCTAGTGCTTGTAGGCCTGCCCAGTGTGGAATGTTGGTATAAAGGGACGTAATATCAAGGGTACATAGTAGCCATTCTGGCTCCAATTGGATGTCACCAATAATCTCCAAAAACTGTGTGGTATCCTGGATACGAGCTCTAATAAATCCTAATAAAGGTTTCAAATAAAATGTCAAATATTCAGATAAAGGTTCCGTCAAGGACCCATGTCCAGACACAATCGGGCGGCCAGGGGGATTACTAACATTTTTATGTATTTTAGGGAGCATATAAAGAAATTGTTTTGAGGGATGACACCATCAGTTGTTCTTTAGTAGCCTGTTGGATAATACCCTCCTCTACTGCTGATGTTAAAAATTCATCAATCTTGCGCTGTAGATTGGAGGTTGGGTCCAAAGGCATGGCCATGTAGTGGTCTCTATTCCCCAACTGTCTCATGGCCTCATGGTCATAAGAATCCTTGTTCTGAATCACCACCGCCCCACCTTTGTCTGACTGTGTGATCACCACATTTTTATTTTTAGCTAACTCATCCAGACTACACATTTCATCCCTAGATAAATTGTTGTAAGACAGAGGAAAGTCCTTATAGTGATAGTGTAGATCATATAAAACATTCTTTTGAAAAACACCCACCAATTGAGACATAGGGGGATTGAAAGCCGATTTCTTAAATTTAAACTCATCAGATCTATGACCATCACTATCAGCAAACAGCAGTTTTAAATTCAATAGTCTACAAAAGTTAACCACATCCAAGGCTAAAGACTGTTCAGGTACAAAAAAACCGGGGACAAAGTTTAACCCTTTATTTAATAATAAACCCTGTGTAGTGGTTAGCTCAATAGAAGAAATATTGTGTACATTGGAAGGAAACATTACTGTGCTGTCATCAGTTTCAATAGAGCATCCATACTTTGCTTGGCGTGTCCTTTCCTATGTTTCCGCCCTCGTCTGTAAGTCTTGCGGAAGGGTGTGACAAATTGTCACGTTTAGCATTAGGTAAAACATCTGACTGGTTCTCCTCAAATTCCCCTTCAGTGTTAGATGAAAATTCATCACCTGAAGTAAAATTAGAAGATTCAGAGGTATTCTTAAGAATGGATTTGGGTCTTTTTCTTTTTGGGGTAGAAAATAAACACCCCTATCATGCTGCCAGACACCCTAAACGAAACATTTTAGAGCTATCAAAGGTTTCCCCCTTTAGTCCCCAACATCTCTAAAGAATTTTTAATCTTCCTTTCTTTAAGTACCAATTCCATCTTGGAAAGGTCAGGCGTAAGTCTTTTAATCTGTGTGTAGAAAAGAGTCACAAGTTTCAAACTTGCTAGTATCAGCACATATAGTTTCAAGATCTTTAACCCCTTTCTGCACTTTCCGTTCATAAAAAGCTGTTAATGCATCAACAAACTTGGAACTGGCCAACTGTTGGACCTGTCCCCAATCTTCCAATAGTTTATCATCAATGTCAGAGACCAAGGATTGAACCTTAACCCTAAGGCCCCGTGGGGTAATGTTTTTACGTTGATAAGCTTTAAATAAACGTAGGTGCCAAACATTAGTCCTAACCATTCGCATGTTTTTGCTAAGTAAACCAAAAAACACGTCACATTCACTATTGGATGCATTAGACGGAGGAACATGTGTAGAGCCCAATGGGCCTAAACCAAAAACTGATAGATCATCCATATCAGATGATAACCCCTGAATAAGGGGTGATAATGCCATAATTTTAATGCAAAGGACCTATTCAAATCCAACAAAATAATGTCTATGAACTGCTAACGTCTAAAGAGAGGAAGTGGATAATTAAACTTGGGGCTATGTTTCCACCTGGTCTTAATGACCAATTGTGATTTGGCAATTATGATAGGCTTATCATGTAATGTGATTGGTTTTTCACTGATATTTATTCTGTTTGAAAGCTTTGTGAGCTGATGTTTCATACTAAAAATTTGTGTCACTGAGGAAGGCTCTGTTGAGCCGAAACCGGTCTGTATATTTGTTATCTGAGGGATTTTTCCCTCAGGTTTATGTATTAAACTATTGTTGCTGATACCTACAGCTGCTGGCTTCTATTGTGTGGATTTACATGTGTCTGAGCCGTGCAGTGGTCCTTCGTGCATCCTTTTCTGGACTTTCGATTTATGGGTTTGGATGCTGGGGACTGTGGTTGGTGTCCGTTAGCTATCTTAGCTATTTTTGTGGCTCGTGAAGGTTTCTATATGTATTAGAACATTTATTCTCGTGTAAGATACATTTTTTGCCAGTGGAAGCATTGCCGGATATACGTTGCTTCACTTCCGGCTTGTTTTCAATCTGTGTGACGGTTCGGTCCTGAAGAGACAAACCTGAATTCTAAGCGGTTATATGGAGAGCTGTTAATACATATCTCTGTTCCTTATGGTTTGGTCTTGTTTGTATTGATTTTCATGCCAGTTTGCTGGTGTTCAGCTGGTATGATACATCGCTGGATGGTTGGTGCTATTTTTTTCTAATGTGGACCGTGCAACAGGTTTAGGAACATTTTGGACCCCTTTGTACGAATTGATGTTTTACTGTGGTTCGTGGTTTACCCTAAGCCCTATATTATGTGAGACTAGTTGGCTCCGATGATTTTCGATACATTTTCCGATGATTTTTGATACATGACTCTTGGACTCTGGACTATGGTGTATTGGAGGTGAATTTATTCACTGTTTGTATTCTTGTAATATGTTATAATTCTGTATGTATGTAATTTATTTCTGTTGCCTCTTGGAAAGTGTGTTTGTTCTTTTGGGTGCATTTATGTATGGGTTTATTTTCATACATTATTTTGGTTAAATAGATTTGTATTTTAGGATTTATATGTCATATTTTATGACTAAAAATTTTTTTTATTAAGTTGGTTGTTATACACTGAATATTGAATGGTATCGTTTACACCTGCAGGTGTTATGATATGTGCATAGATATATACATACATTCTTTTGTTATAATAGCTGAATATCACATCTTTTGGTTCTCCTCATATACATTTTGAATACTCTGATTGGATATTCGTGTTGGGTTGTTGGGGTGTTTTTCCCTAACTGCTATATTATATCTATCACGTTTCAACTGGTGGGGTTGACATTGAAATGGTTGGATAAGTAGGGGAGGCTCTTTTTAGGGTTTTGCTATATTTGGGTCCATATTGCCTTTAACACCTGTATTAATTTTATGCACTGGACTTGGTTCATATATAGAGGTTTTTGTATATATTCATATATGTAGTATTTTGACCACTGTACTGTCACACTCCGGCTCAATTTTGGGTATTTTCATTGTTATTTTTTGTATATGTGAATTGGGGTTTTGGACCTTTTGTTCTTTGCATTTCAATATATTTGGCCTATGCAAGTACGCAGTGTGTTATTTTTTTGGTTTTCTGGCTGCTTATTGTATTTGTATGGACTAATGAATGTTTTCATTTCTTCTAACCTATACACAGTGTGAAGCCTGAATTTAGGGCTTTCATGACTGTTATGGTATTAGGTTTTTGTGGTGATTTTTGCATATGAACAGGTCCGAACCCCAGATTTAACAAGTATTGTGGCCAATACTGGTTGATATTCCCAATTATTGTGTTGCTGGTGTGTTGGTTGTATTGTGATATTGGTCAAGTATAGTGAATATATACCCCTATATATATATATATATATATATATATATATAGACATTATTTTGTTGGATTTGAATAGGTCCTTTGCATTAAAATTATGGCATTATCACCCCTTATTCAGGGGTTATCATCCGATATGGATGATCTATCAGTTTTTGGTTTAGGCCCATTGGGCTCTACACATGTTCCTCCGTCTAATGCATCCAATAGTGAATGTGACGTGTTTTTTGGTTTACTTAGTAAAAACATGCGAATGGTTAGGACTAATGTTTGGCACCTACGTTTATTTAAAGCTTATCAACGTAAAAACATTACCCCACGGGGCCTTAGGGTTAAGGTTCAACCCTTGGTCTCTGATATTGATGATAAACTATTGGAAGATTGGGGACAGGTCCAACAGTTGGCCAGTTCCAAGTTTGTTGATGCATTAACAGCTTTTATGAACGGAAAGTGCAGAAGGGGTTAAAGATCTTGAAACTATATGTGCTGATACTAGCAAGTTTGAAACTTGTGACTCTTTTTCTACAGATTAAAAGACTTACGCCTGACCTTTCCAAGATGGAATTGGTACTTAAAGAAAGGAAGATTAAAAATTCTTTAGAGATGTTGGGGACTCTAAAGGGAAACCTTTTGATAGCTCTAAAATGTTTCGTTTAGGGTGTCTGGCGAGCATGATAGGGGTGTTAAGCGATTTTCTACCCCAAAAAGAAAAAGACCCAAATCAATTCTTAAGAATACCTCTGAATCTTCCAATTTTACTTCAGGTGATGAATTTTCATCTAACACTGAAGGGGAATTTGAGGAGAACCAGTCAGATGTTTTACCTAATGCTAAACGTGACAATTTGTCACACCCTTCCGCCGCACTTACAGACGAGGGGGGTGGAAACATAGGAAAGGACACGCCCAAGCAAAGTATGGATGCTCTATTGAAACTGATGACAGCACAGTAATGTTTCCTTCCAATGTACACAATATTTCTTCTATTGAGCTAACCACTACACAGGGTTTATTATTAAATAAAGGGTTAAACTTTGTCCCCGGTTTTTTTGTACCTGAACAGTCTTTAGCCTTGGATGGGGTTAACTTTTGTAGACTATTGAATTTAAAACTGCTGTTTGCTGATAGTGATGGTCATAGATCTGATGAGTTTAAATTTAAGAAATCGGCTTTCAATCCCCCTATGTCTCAATTGGTGGGTGTTTTTCAAAAGAATGTTTTATATGATCTACACTATCACTATAAGGACTTTCCTCTGTCTTACAACAATTTATCTAGGGATGAAATGTGTAGTCTGGATGAGTTAGCTAAAAATAAAAATGTGGTGATCACACAGTCAGACAAAGGTGGGGCGGTGGTGATTCAGAACAAGGATTCTTATGACCATGAGGCCATGAGACAGTTGGGGAATAGAGACCACTACATGGCCATGCCTTTGGACCCAACCTCCAATCTACAGCGCAAGATTGATGAATTTTTAACATCAGCAGTAGAGGAGGGTATTATCCAACAGGCTACTAAAGAACAACTGATGGTGTCATCCCCTCAAAAACAATTTCTTTATATGCTCCCTAAAATACATAAAAATGTTAGTAATCCCCTGGTCACTTGATTGTGTCTGGACATGGGTCCTTGACGGAACCTTTATCTGAATATTTGACATTTTATTTGAAACCTTTATTAGGATTTATTAGAGCTCGTATCCAGGATACCACACAGTTTTTGGAGATTATTGGTGACATCCAATTGGAGCCAGAATGGCTACTATGTACCCTTGATATTACGTCCCTTTATACCAACATTCCACACTGGGCAGGCCTACAAGCACTAGAATATTGGTTGGTGAGATCTGATTTATACAAACCAGGTTTTAATACCTTCCTGGTTTGTCTCACTGAATATGCTAACCAGTAACATCTTCTATTATCAGAATAAGTGCTTTTGGCAAACCAAAGGGACTGCTATGGGTGCTTCTTTTGCACCCATTTATGCAGATCTATTTATGGCGTATATCGAGGAGATCATTATTTATGATGCCAGTCATAACATCTACATGTGTGAAATGGATATGTGGCGTCGATATCTGGATGATTGTTGGTTGGTGTGGAGGGCTGATGAGCAGTATCTTATGGAATTTCTTGATTATCTTAATAATAACATATGGGGTATAGAATTTAAGATTAGTTTTGATAGGTCCAATATAGTTTTTTTGGATGTTGAAATTCATAGAAATATGGATAATACTCTATCCACTACCCTATTCAGGAAATTTCCAGAGTACAATTCTTTATTGCATGCCACCAGCTTCCACCCACCACATATCATCCGGAATATTCCTAAGTCACAATTCTTACGAGCTAGGAGAATTTGTTCCAATCAAGGGTCTTATGTCAAGATCAGTGATGATTTGGTGGCCAGATTTAAGCATAGGGGATATCATTCAGGGGCTATACACATGGCTAAACAGTGGGCTTCTAAATTTCAGAGAACTGATTTATTGCGCTACAAAGATCACAATCGTGATGGGTTACAATCACAACTGAGGCTAGTTACCTCTTATGGACGCAATACTCGAGGCTTTATGAAAATTGTTGATAGACATTGGAACATCCTTTTGGCTGACAATAGATTGCACAATTTTCTTGGGGACAGATGTTCATTTTCTTTTAGAAGGGGACGTACTATCGGGTCCTATTTGAGTCATTACAAGAAGTCTTGGTTTGACCCTAAAGTGTACACTCAATCCACTCTTACAGGGGCTCCAGTGGTTGGATGTTTTTCGTGTGGCCACTGCAAATTTTGTAATAAAGTGTCATGTATTGGAGAATTTAGCAGTCAGAATACACCTGATATTTTTGAGATTTATTTTTGGGCCAATTGCAGTTCTGGGTGGGTTATATATTTAGTGACCTGCACCTGTTCTGCGTTTTATGTGGGCCAGACATCTAGGGCATTCCGTCTTAGAATTGGTGAACACTTGAGTGACATCAAGAATAAGCGTAGCAATAATGCATTGTTTAAACACAGTTTAAAACATACTACAGCTAACTTTATGTTTTGTATTATTGACCACATTAAGGGCAAATGTCAGGATAAAATAAAATGGCATGAACTGCTAACGTCTAAAGAGAGGAAGTGGATAATTAAACTTGGGGCTATGTTTCCACCTGGTCTTAATGACCAATTGTGATTTGGCAATTATGATAGGCTGATCATGTAATGTGATTGGTTTTTCACTGATATTTATTCTGTTTGAAAGCTTTGTGAGCTGATGTTTCATACTAAAAATTTGTGTCACTGAGGAAGGCTCTGTTGAGCCGAAACCGGTCTGTATATTTGTTATCTGAGGGATTTTTCCCTCAGGTTTATGTATTAAACTATTGTTGCTGATACCTACAGCTGCTGGCTTCTATTGTGTGGATTTACATGTGTCTGAGCCGTGCAGTGGTCCTTCGTGCATCCTTTTCTGGACTTTCCATTTATAAGCCTAGCCAGAATGTGTTTGGCTTTCGCCTCCCATTTTAAATTTATTTTGCTATGCCCTTTTTCGAGGTTAGTATACTGTGCCTCTGTCTAACAGTGACACAGAAGTGATACCCGGGGTAAACCTACAATCTCCCATCCACTCATCAAGATTCATCTTGAAGAGAGTCAATGAGGGACTCTGCCTAACCTGGACTGGGATTTTATTCCAGAGTGAAGGGAGCCTCTGGGTTATGAATCTGTCCCTCCAGCATGTCCTATTTATTTCAGTGCTGAGGTTCAAGTCTCTTGAGTGCATAGCTCGATGGGATTTGGATTTTCTGAGGTGCAGCATGTCCATTAATTCCGGGTTGGACATGGCTTTATACATCAGGCACAGATCGCCTCTGAACAGGCAGTATGCCACTGAGTAGAGCTGGAGTTTCTTTAACCGGGCAGCATATGGCATCTGTTTGAGCCCTTTGATCCTCTTGGTGATGTACTTTTGGGGTATATATATATATATATATATATATATATATATATATATATATATATATATATATGCTGAATCTAGCTTTGTTTATATGCTTGTTGTTTGTTTGCTTGTTATTTCCCTGGAAGCTAATTCCACCTAATACGCGGCTTCTCAGTGCTTCTGTGGATCACTAGTGATATCTGCATAGCTTACTGTACTTATTTCCTTGTTTCGCTTGAAAGAAAGTTACCGTTTGTCATTTTTGCATTTAGTTACTTCTAACACATTGCACTCAAGTTACCTGGCACTTGCTCACTAAAGCAATTATATAAGTCAGCACTAAAAATTAAAAGCACTACACCCTCACTCCCCCTGGCCCTTGTTTTCAATTATTAAGGAATTCCCAATATTATTCTAGCATGTCCAAAGGTCAGTTGTCAATCTCCTCTCCGGTCCAGCTGGTGAATCTGGGAATCTTGAGGCAATGTTCTAACTGCCTCATGTACACAGACAACCCTCTCCTCCTCCCACATAACACAAATACTTGCGAGAGATGCAGCTATTTAGCCAAACTGGAGGCTGAGCTCTCTCAACTCAGGACTGGCAAGACCAGACAGGAGGAGAAGGCAACTACACACACCACAAAACCAGCCTCACATAATGCTACCACACCACTGAATCAAACACATAAACACACAAAGACATACTCGGAGGCTCTGAGTAAAACTTTACCTAAACAGCAGAGGCCTCCAAGCAGACACCCTAGCAACTGCTACCTCAAGACACCCCACAAGCAACACATAAACCACAAAAGCAGTGCGCAAAGCAGTCACAGCCCTTAAGGCCAAATACAACACCAAGCATACTTGTCATAGGTGACTCAATAGTCAGACACATTGACGTCCCACTCACCAGGCTGAACAAGGAGAGGGTCACAGTAATCTGCCTATCGGGAGCTAGAATCCATACATAACACAAGCACTCGGATCACTCCATGGCAAGTACAAATATGACACAGTCATTGTCCATGCTGGTGTGAATGACCTGAGACGTACCTCCCTGGACTACATGAAAAGAGACATAGAGGAGCTCTCTGATTAGGTAGCCCAGGCAGGTATGACCCTGACCCTGAGCAGTATCCTTCCTTCACCAAGAATGATGCCACAATATAGAGACAAGATGATCAGCTTTAACAATTGCTTAATGTCTGGTGTAATTCAAAGGGGATCTAGTGTCTGTCTGCCTGGGATGACATGCTTGACAAGCCACGCTGCTTCGCAAGGGACGGCTTGCACCTGTCACCCCTGGGATTCCGGATATTGGCTAAGGCTCTTGCCACCCCCATAGTGCCTTTTTTAGGCAAGGCTCAAATTCTAAACCTACCACCCTAGAAAACAAAAATGGGAAGAAACTGAGGGTAATGCTGCTCAATGCCAGACGTCTAAATCTCAAAATGCACGCACTTGAGGCCCTTCTCAGTATGGAGAACATTGATGTCTGTGCTGTAACTGAAACCTGGTTCAAGGCTCCTGAGAGCACCCCGGCACTATTAGGTTTTACCTCATATTATACGTTCTGGCCCCAAAACCTGGACCACACCACAAAAGGAGGGGGTGTATTTATATTCATAAAGGATACCCACACCTCCAGGTTGGTGGCAACGCACAAAGCTTCAGAAACCATCCAGGTGCAACTAACCATAGGCAAAACTGCTCTACAAATTGTAGCATGCTACAGGCCACCCTCTCAAACTCAGGAACCCCACACAGCCTTCCTGAAGACACTGGAGGGTATAAATGTATCTCCAAACACCATCATATTGGGTGACTTCAACTACCCGAATATAGACTGGGAACATTACTCAAGCCCTATCTTTCTAGCCCAACGGTTCCTGGAGTTCATAAATTCAAATGCCATGGAACAGCTAGTCACTGTTCCCACAAGAGGAGAAAATATACTAGATCTCATTATCACAAACATGGGGACAAAATGCTCCACACCGGAAGTATATCCCTCATTGGTGAGATCTGATCATAAACTAATCTCACTGGAAATCCACATCCCGCCCCCACCCCAAACAAAAAAGACCACAGTGAATAACTTCTCTAAAGCAAACTCACACTACTCAAGACTGGTGTGGTATCCTTCAAGGCCCCTGAGCCAGTGGAAACCACAACCCAAGCTCTGAAGCCCTTACAAATGCCTTCTATGAACACCTCCAGGACTGTATGGATCAGGCAATCCCAAATAAAACCAAGACTCTTTCCACAAAGGGCAAACGTCCAGTCTCGTGGACCCCCGTCATTATCAAACTTTACAATAAGAGGAGAAAGCTTTTACATGATAGAACAAAATCCATAAAAGGGAAGCCATCCCTGATCATTATTAGTAAAAAAATACGAGCACTCATAAAATCAACTAAGGCCAATTTTGAGAGAAAAATTGCCATGGATTCAAAGGACAATCATAAGGCCTTTTTCAGCTATGTTAGGAACCTGGATGGAAACTCCCAGATATGCTCAGAATTAGTCCAAAATGATACAAAAATCACTGAACCCACAGACATTGCCAACATACTGGCAGACAGGTTCAGTGCAAACTTCACCTCCCTCTCCCCTAAAGGAGATAACTATCCCAGCGGAGTGTAGTCTCCCAGACATCTCAAATGTGCAGGTGAAAGCTGCTCTCTCTAAAACTAAAACACAGCATCAATGGGACCCGGATGGTGTCCCCGGCTGTGTGCTACACAGGCTAAATGAGGAATTAAACCCGCACATAAGGCAGCTGTTTAATCTCAGCCTTACCACAGGATACGTGCAAGGAGTGGTGTGTATGGCAACTGTGGTCCCACTCCCACAAAGGCAGTGCCTCTACAGACCCTGGTAATTACCGCCCATAAGCTTAACAAGTCTAGTCTGCAAAGCTATGGAGAGGATCATAATGGAGCACATAAACAAAGATATAGGGGACTTGCAGACATTGGACCCGACCCAGTTTGGCGTCAAAGGGAAGATCATGCTTTTGAACTTGGTCGACTTCTTGAAACAGTCACCAAGGCCATTGATGAGGGGAAAGGCAGTCCATACAGCCTACCTTGACCTTGCAAAGGCTTCGGCACAATACCCCACTGGTATTGTAGAAAAACTACCAGCTTAAATGTAAACCCATATGTCACAAGATGGGTTGCAAACTGGCTTAAGGACAGAACCCACAGGGTTAGAGCTGCTGGCGCCATGTCAGACTCCAAGCGGTCACAAGTGGTGTCCCACAGGGGGTCCTTGGCCCCTATTGTTCGGCATCTACTTCTCAGAAGTACAGGCCAACATGGGAGGACTTTGGCTGACAAAGTTTGCAGGCGACTGCAAACTGGGCCATAGTGGAAAGTGCATCGGACACGGATATCCTTCAGAAGGGACACCACGGAAACAGATAGCTGGTGCCAGAGCCATGGCCTGAAGTTAAACGCCAAAAAATGTATAGTCATACCCTTCGGGAAAAACAAGGTAACCCCAAGCTACCATAGGTGGCAATCCACTAAGCACAGAAGAGGTTATCAGGGACCTGGGGACCCAGGTTGACAGTGGCCTTTCTTTTGACACTCACGTTGCTAAAGTGGTTAGAAAGACCTTCTACATTGCCCACCTGATCATGAAGGGATTCACATCCAGATCTAGTGAGGTCATTGTTCCCTGTACTCTTCACTTATCAGACCAATGTTCGGGTACAATGCCCCATTCGGGTTGTATCTCACCCGCCTTCTGCGGCAATTGGGGGGACCCCAAAGTTCCTCACCAAAAGGATAAAGGGACTCCAAAATCTGTCATATGCTGCCAGATTGAAGAAACTCCAGCTCTATTCAGTCGCATACCGTCTGTTCAGAGGTGACATGTGCCTGACATACAAGGCCATGTCCAACCGGAATTAATGGACATGCTCCACCTCAAAAATCCAAATCCACCCAAAACCACGAGCAAGCGACTTAAACCTTAGCACGGATATAAATAGGCGTGCTGGAGGGATAGATTTATCACTCAGAGACTCCCTATGCTGTGGAATAAAAATCCCGGTCCATGTGAGGCAGAGCACGCCGGCTGGCTCTGTTCAAGACAAATCTTGACCTGTGGATGGGAGATCGTAGGTTTGCACCGGGGAATCATCTCTGTGTCACTGCTGGACAGAGGCACAACAAACTAATGGGCACAGTATTTTTTTCATATAAGGGTGGCGTAAGCTAAAATTTAGGCTAGGCTTAGGCCTTAGGGGCAGATAGCCTAGTATAAACCTATGAACCTATGAACATATATATCTATCTATATATATATATATATATATATATATATATTATTTTCTTTCCTTTATATTTTTATATATATGTATATCTATATTATGACTACTTTTCCATATATATGTTTCCTCAGACATATATATATATATATATATATATATATATATATATATATATATATATGTGTGTGTGTGTGTGTGTGTGTGTATGTCTATATACAACACACGTAAGGTTCCACAAAGCTTTCTCCCTAATGTTGTATGCCTGTATTGTATGATATGTTTGAAAATGCAACCTTCATTCCTGTAGCTCAGATGGTGTAGTGTTACGTTTTTCTGACTGTAGTGTTCAGGGTCATGGATTCAACACTTGGCACTGCTATTTTCTTTATTAATGTTAAATGACCTGAATGAAGGATATGTTTGTTAAAGAACTACAATTTCTCACAGCTCGTATGGTGGTGGGTTATTTTGCTGTAATTGTAGAGGACAGCATCTGGGGTTCGGGACTTGACAGAGCTGACTATTTTGTTGCTGGGCAGAACAAGGTTTGATGGATACAGACTGATTAAGGCACATTTAAGCATATTATACTTATAACATTATATTTAAGCAATAACCCACAGCTGGGTGTGGGTAATGCTGGATTTATTCATAGTTGGTGTGGTTTGGTCACTAGGGCAAAGGCCCAGTGACCAAACAGAGCCAGCTATGGGTAAATCCAGCATTTCCCACACCTGGCCATTGGTTATTGTTATTATACAATTACATTATTTAAGGAAAACAATACTTACCTTTCTTAAAAATGTCATTGCATAATGCCTCCGTGCTGCCCTTCCACAGTTTTCCGGTATTCTGGGGCATTTCTAATGTACTGCGCATTTGTAAGGGACATGTTACCATGCTTACACAGTACATCAGTGCTGTGTATAGGTAGCAACAGAGCTAGGAAGATCTCCATTGCTTTTTTTAACATAGCTCGGTATGTTATACAAGTTGAAGAACTCGTATAACACAGTGAGATATATTACAAACAGCAATGGAGATCTTCCTTTCTCTGTAGAAAGGAAGATCTACATTGCATTTTTTTATGATATCTTGCTATGTTATACGAGTTCTTTAAATCATGAAACAGAGAGATATGTTAAAAAAAGAAACAGAGATCTTCTTTTCTCCATTGCAATCTCTGCAGAGAAAAAAAATTAAGAACAGGAGATATACACATGGACAAAAGTCCAGGCAACCAGACCTTTTTCCATTAGTATACTCCAAATATACAAGGTTCTGAATGGAACAATCTGGGTAAAATGACAGGGTGTATTTTTGAATGGTATAAGAATGTATAAAAAAACATTGTTAGCCATAAAAAGACATATGTTGCAATGTCTGCAACTGAAGGTACCATGTCTCTTAGAGCTAACAGGCTGAATAACTGATTCGTTATGATAACATAATCTACATTTTTGGGATCTACAATTTTTGTAGGCTACACAAGGGTAGACACCCACAATTTCATGTAGTTCATCATCAGCTGTTAGAATATGCCAGTTCTTTTTATGATGTTCGAATACTCCTATTATCCGAAGTATAAGAGAGCAGTACCCTACATCTCTTGTTGTTACTAGTGATGTTATCTATATTTGATTCTAAATGTGTTCTATTAGAAAGAAAAAAGGTTTTGCTTTCCCTGTTCTATCTTTAGCAACCATATGTAGATATTTTTGACACAAATCCTTAGAATACCCTCTGTTTTCCAAGTACATCAAGAATCACATTGAGATGTATTAATATTTTATGTATGAGCAATGGGGGTTTTCACTTCTTTGCTATATCCTCATAATTCTTTATCATATGGTAGAACATTTGTCGATTACATATATAATACCTTGGTTATGCAAGCAGAGACTTCAATTTAACATGGTTCATTTAATAGGAGTTACTTGCTTATATAGTTAATAATTCCATTTCATTCAAATTGTTGATACGTTATATTTATTAGTGATGTAATTCAGCTGTCTTTGGCCATACACACCAACATTCAGAATGCTAAACTTAGTTAGGTCCTTTAAACTTTTATTCATGCACTTTCATTGCCCATCCAGCAAGTAAGATCACCCTTTGGGACACGTGATTCTCCCTGTTAGTGGAGAATGGTTGCATTGAAAGAGAGTACTTCATAGATTTGATTATGGGCAGGATTCACGAAGGCTTGCACGGAGTCTAAGAGTAGTGTAAGACTCCATGCAGCCTTCGTGATCCAGGAACAGCCCTAAATTCCATGTAAGAGACCAGCTAAAACGTCTCTTACATGGAGTGGGCGTGGATATGCTAATCACCTCACTTGCAGCTGAAAGGCATGCAAATGAGGTAGATTAGCAATCCAGGAAGCCCAAAGCAGCCCGTGTAAGAGCCGTTTTAGCTGCAGAAATGTACTCAGTTGACAACTGATGCGTTTCTATAAACCTAATGGAGCCATGTCAGCTCCAAATAAAGGGTGCATATGTGTCAGGCAGCATGCCAATGGCCAAATATGGCCATTGGCAAGGTACCCCAATGCAAATATAAGAAATAAATATTTTTTTCGGTGATCGCCCGATGTTTAAACGCAGCGCAGCCCCACGCAAATGGGCTGCGCTGTATAAAACATAAAAATGAAGGTTATAAACCCACAAATGTGGTTTGTATGCAATACATGGATTTACAATGCAGGGACCAGCAGACCAAAAACAACATGGCCACCGTTTAGTGGTTGCTAAGGGGGGAAGCTGAGTCTAAGACATGTAACTAAGCATTAGTAGGCAATTTGATGTAAATGAGTGTTAGGATACTGAATTCCACTGTCACATAGCAAATGAGCACATTCTGAGTAGTGTAAGAGATACATAACGGGGAGGAATAGAGTAGGAGATAGGTGACATCACAGGGGAGGAATGGTAGAAAGAAATGCAGTTCATTGGAAAAGGGCAGTTTGGGGGGGGTTAACATGGGAAACAAAAAAATGACAGGAAAAACCCCCACAGGGGGGGATTTTCATTTTTTTTGGGGAAAAG